>NW_028263384.1:8238206-8540863 GCF_051168715.1 Poecilia mexicana
TAATGTTCCGTCATTTTGATTCAAAGGATTCAGCGTTCCACTCTTTGTGCCACTGCGGAGTCCTCCGCTGCTCCTCTTTGTGCGCTCGGGTGTTTCGAACATCATGAGGCTTTTACGTATTCTCTTTCTTGGTTTTCCATCCCTCCCTCTCTGTTGGTGTAGAGTTTGCAGGGTTGGCACTGGAAAAAAAACCAAAAAAAAAAAACCGAGCAAACAGATAATGGTAGAGACGGCATCATCTGGGAAAACGTTATATTCTTACATTATTTCCTTCAATTGCTTATTAAAAATGTAACGTATCAAAAATGCACACTGACTTATCTTGTCTGCGTATTACAGTGCCTTGCAAGCGCATTTGTACACCCTGGAAGTATTTTGTATGAAGCTGCATTACAACCACAAGTTTATATATTTTACTGATATTTTATGTGATAAGCGAACACCTACTAGAGCAAAATGGTGGAAGAACAATGAATCGGTGATGATACTGATTTTTAGCTCACTTCACTTCCTTGAACACAATTTAGTGTAATTTAGCTTCCGTTTAACTGTTGCAGTTCCTTGAAGATATCATGAAGCATCGGAGGTAAAGTTATGGCAATGTTTTATTTAGAAAACATCCTAAAATTTGTCATGAAGAACATGAAATCCATAGGAGGGTCCATCATTCTGGACCCTCCTATGGTCTTAGGACATGGGGTCGGCCCCATGACTTTTTTACTGTGTGTGGGGTCCGGCAGGGTTGCCTGACCACAAATGCGTTTGTGTGTGTGTGTGTGGGGGGGCGTTTCGGGAACTGACAGTCTGACTAGACTGAATCAGACTGAATCTCATCATTTAAGTTTTAATCTTAAATGATGAAAATTAAGCCTAAACTTTTAGTTTATGTTTTTTAAACTTCAGTCCTACTGAGTTGTGTAAAACTAAGTCATTTGACCCCCAGGGTCGGTTGCATTATTTTTGCTTTGCGCTCAACATTTGATCTTTTGTGTCCATGTAGATGTTTCAGAAGTAAAATCCACCTCACATTGTTGAAGAAAGAAAAGAAACGTATCCACATCCACCTGAGTTGCAGTTGGCATTTCTTGAGGGGGAAAATACCGAAAGGTGTGTCACGAGTCATGGATTTTGCCTGCTGAGAATACAATTGAAGCAAGAAACTGATAAAATAAATAACATCTGCAATAAGGTTGAAAATGAATCACATGAAAACTATTCAACTAAACGGCCACTAAAAGTCAAAGACTTTTTTCTTTTTTTTTCTTTTTTTTTTTAAAGAAAATCCATTAAATTCTCTTCTTTTGCCTCCTCTTTTGGGGTCTATTTTAATAATCCGTGACAATTACAAAGGCATTAATGGAAAATTGGCTATGCATACAACTAAACTTTGGTCCATTGAGAAAGAAAATGTCCTGCCTCCTAAACAGTTTATTTCGATTACATCCAGATTATATATATATACAGCAAATCCCACAATAAACACATCTCCTCCACCTCCATTGTTTGACACTTACAGTATATCAAAGCTAAGATCGAGGCTAAAGTGCTCTCGCTCCTTGAGTCGGGAGCTTTTTTTTATTTATTTTTTTTTCTTAATGGTTTCACGGTGCAGACCGGTTTCTGTCCCATATTTCGTTTCCATTTTAAGATACTTGTAATGATTCCTTGTAAAGCTCAGCCTCCGAGTCTCCAGGGAACTGATTACTCACACACTTAAATCTCACTGCTCATGCTTTTCAGACTCCTTTGTCAGCTTGTTGGAGGGAAGGCTGTGGGTTTTTTCGCTGTATATGGGTTTCTCTGCTGGACCCCATTCATCAACATTACGGCTGCAGTAGTCGGGCCCTGGGGCCGCCTCTCCCTCCAACACCTGCAGCTCGTCAGCGTGGCCCTGTCGAGCATCGGCGCGGCCGCGAGTTGGCCTGACGGCGCACGTCTCGCGGAAACGGTAATTAAACCGAGAGGCACGTCCAAAGCAAATGTTATGTGAACAGTTAATTTCCTCAACGTCGGTAAACAGCTGTTAAACTTTTTTACCTTCTGCTTTGCGTCAGTGTCATTTCCTCTGGCGTCTGCGCTACTTTTTGGATCCTAACACACGCCGTGGCAGAGTTGAGTTTGTTGAAGTGGGATTCTGTTAACAGAAGCTATAAGCAGCTGATGTTTTCCTCGAACTTTCCCTGTAAGGAGCTTGATTTATCCAGTTGGTGCCACCACATCTCTGTGTCCCCTCTGGATGAGATCGGTTTCGTTGCCCTCGCAAGCATTGATAACCACACAAAGTGGCCGTCTCATTAGTTGTGCTTTGTGCTTTAAGTATAACTGTATCGATCAAATCAAAGCAGTTTTTATCTGCACATCACATCAATCAGTTTCTCTATTCATTTATTTATTTTTTTTTTTTTTGGTGATTTTTGCAGGAATTCACCAAAACTCAGATTCTCGCACTTTTTGTCGCTCACTCGTATTTGTGAGTTTATCAGGACAGTATTTCTTACTCCTTCTCTACTGCTGCCTCAGCCTTGCTTGATGTGAAGTTATGGTCCGTGACCAACGTGGCGCGCGGACCATAAGTCACATTTATTGTCTTACTTAAGCGCAAATATTACAAAGTATTGCACCACAAAAATCACTGATTTTCATAGCAAAAAAAAAAAGTCACACAAACAGTCGTAATCAATGTGAAAAGAAGTTCAATGTTATTTCATTTGAAGCAGTACCTATGCAGACACAGTTGTTTATTAATGTTTCGTCTGCTAAAATGCCAGAATGTATTGATAAAATCCATGAACAAACTGGTGACATTTCGCAGTTCGCTAAAGGATAGTTTTATCGATACATTCTACCGACCCTTCGAGAACATTCATAGTCCTGATTATTGCACAAAATGAGGAGAATAAGTTTGAGACCTCTGCCCTAAACCGGAACATTTCCTGTACGGGCCACAAGGAACAAGGATCATCGATCTCGACAGCACAAAGTCGTCTGTGCACAAAGTTGCAGGTGGTGGGAAAACTGTCCTGAAATGTCGGGATAAATATGTTTCGTTCACTCGCTGAGCTCTTACCTTTGAATGTGATTAGCTTGTTTCTCACATTTTTCTAAAAAAAAAAAAAAAGATATATTTTTTTTCTCTTCATCCTGATATCAAAGTCCTCTGTCTTGGTTTCTGCCAACCCGTACAGTGTGCATACCTTAGCTTTGCCAGGAAGTGTTTCACATATTTTTGAAGGAACAGCCTGATCTAGGATGGCTGGAATGGTGAATATGAAATTATATTGAGATGGATGAGCAATATTTAAGCTTCAGCTGACAGACACTTTGTTGTGGCTTTCTGTAAAACCTTCTTTTACCGGCTTGTTGTTCGGTAACTGACTTAAATAATCTACATTTCCCTTTTAATGACTCTTTCTTTATTGTTGTCCCTTGATGAAAGGAACGACCGACTGTCACATAATGATAATAATGAGAAGGCTAAACGTATATCTGCCACCGCCCGATCGTTTTTCAGAACCAGAGGCCAATAATGTCTGTAAACGACAGAAAAAGCGTCTAAATCTCCTAAAGATAATCAATGTAATGACACTTCTGACTATTTGTCACCTGCTCACATCAATAGATGCTTTTTCTTACTCCTGTTTGCCCTCACTGAACAATTCTCTCTGCAAAAACCTGAAAGATGGAAGTGGACAAAGCAGCGTTTCCAAAACAGATAAGATGCTAAAGTAGAAACCTCGCCGAGGTTTGCAGACAGAAGTGTTTCTCATCATTTAACATCACCCAGACAGCTCAGTGATCCCAGATGTAACACTTTTCCATCACCGTGTCCGAACACAACCATCCGATGACAGATATTACAGTTCCAGTCTCTGCTCGCTAAAAGGTCATTCGCTTATATGGCAGGTACATTTTTTTCCCTATTATTTCTATGTCTTTCACAAAGAGAGAGAAAAAATATTTAGAGTATAAAAAGGATCGAATTCAGAATGTTTTGAAACTATCATCAATGAAGCGTTTTTGTGATTATTCATAAAGCCTGAAAACGGCGTTTGGAGGATCCATTCTCTTCCAGATGATGGGCTGATTTTTTTACAAGAGGCCTCTGACCCCCAGAATGATTCTCCATATTTTCATCAGACTTTTTAGTATTCATTTTTGTTTTTGTTCATTTGCTCATCTTTTCTTTCTTTTTTTCCCCAAACAAAGGGTGGCCCTGAAATCTGCACAGAAGCAAACGAGCGCAGAGGAATAATTGCAGCTGAAACCTTGATGAAACACGTTTTGAAGGTCGACACGAGCGCCAGCAGGATTATTCACCTGTGCACTTATCCACTGTGCTATTTGGTTTCAATAAGTCCTTAAAATGTGCGTCGCACTTTAAAAAGCGCCGGGCTGCTGTTTCATGCATAGACACAACAGTGCAATTTATTAAATTATCACTCAATTAACTATTTTTGCTTTAGTAATTAAGCATCAGTGTGGGTCATGCTTTCTTTATAATGTACTAAAAGACTTTTCTTTTGGTTTTTTTGCACATCACTGGTAATCAGACTTGCCTCTACAGCTCACAAACTTGCTTTTAAATGCACCTTTAATTAATTTATTTTTTTTAATTGTGTTATCTTCTCCATTTAAGACAGTTTAAAAATCCTGTCTTTGATTTTGGTGTTGAATCCATTAGAGTTATGGATCGGTTGTTAAAACTTGGATCTGAATTTCTTCTATTCACGCCTCTAAAACAAAACCTTCCTCATCATCAACAGGCCGAGTTGAGGCGAACCTCAGAGAGGGTTTCTCTGCCCCATTGAAATCCTGTTTTTGGTTAAATTTTGAAATGCATTTCAAAAAGACAGGCGCCTTTCAAGATCTGAAAAATCTCAAAACTTGATTAGGTAAATAAGGTGGCATTCACTTTTTTTTTTTTTTTAAAGGTATCCTGTCCAACAGTGTGGAAATCAGAATTTCATTGATTAGTGTCAAGGTGCTTGTTGATTTATTTCCACAAGCAAAGAGGATGCTCCACTTGATATATATATATATATATGTATGCATGAAACGTTAGGACAGGATCAACTCCCTCCCTTTTTTTCCTGGTTGTTTTTGAGTTGAAAATCTCCAAACGAAAAGCGCAGCTTATTTTTTTCAATCTCACACAGGTGAAAGGTCAGGCTCGAGTCTTACCCGAGTCGCGCAGGTCGCGCTAAAACCTGCAAATCAGGTCTCCGCTGCCTGTTTGGGTGACGGCTTTCAAAACGAGAATCACCAGCAGATTCAAATGCGGGGTTCGAATCATCCGTTCCCCACAGCCACAGGAACATGCTCTGCTGCACGCAACTTTTCATATTTCTTCTGAAGCCCGTGGAAAATGAATGGCTGCATCAGTCATGCAGCTGAGCCAGAGGGGAGAAAAATACAAAGTGATGGCTGGAAGCTTCACACAGACACAAATGTGACTTAAACAGAGGAAGGGAGATTGGTAACTGAGAGTCCAGACAGAAAGAAGGCAAAGTTAGAGAGAATACAGAAAAGATAAGACGGAGAGGCTGTTCAAATGAGACAAGAGGGAGACTGAAGCACATTTTGTATGGAAAAGAAACACTTGAAATGAGACCATTAATATCAGAAAGACAGATGGTGTTTAAAAAGAAAATAACAGAAGAGAAGTACACAGGAAAAACACCCTACTGAGGCTGCTAGCCAGTGCATATGTTGTGTGAAAACTTCCTTATGAATTTGAATTTGTTTGCTAATTAAGCAACTTACCAGATGACTGTTTTGCCTTATGGGCAGCAGCCAGACAATGAGGAGGCTTCAGATTCAATCTGGTGAAGTGGAGACCAGAGCAGCCTGTGTTCAATTTGAAGCGATATTTTATGCTGTTGTATTTGACTTATGACTGTTCAGCGCCTTTCAATCAACCAGTCAAAGTACGTCTCAGAATCGAGGCATTTTCAAAGTGCGCAGCCAAGCAAGTCAAACGTCTGGTGGACAGACGAGACAAAACTTCAGCTGGTTGGTGATGGTGACTAGAACAACATTTAGATGAATCACTGGAGCTTTTAAAGCCAAGAACACAGTACCTGCTATCCGTCATGTTGGACTGGTGCATTGGACAAATATGAACAAGGAGTTTGTCTAAATCCTTCAGCATCCCTCAATTCAACTGCTAGATGGATGAACCTTGGACACAGTTGACTCACGTGGATTAGACTTAATCGATGTTAAGGCTCTGAAATCTTGCTCTTAAACTGGGGTTGCTATGCACAGATTTTGTGTTTTTTGCAGTGTAGTTTCAGAGTTTCAAACCACCAAGCCAACCAGGCAAGAGTCAGTGTGGATTTTAACATAATGTCTTACTTGAGGACGGGCCTGCTGATGTGATTTTGCTGACTCCCCAACTCGATCGTCACAGTTTGTTTTTCACTCCGATTCTCCCTTTTGGGCGCGTAATTTGCCATAATAAATACCGTTTCTCCAGGGCGCGCCGCAATTAGATCCTGCAGCTCTGTGTCAGCCGCTCGTTCAGCTCATGGTGCTGTCAATAAGTTCCCCTTTTTTTTTTTGTTTTTTTTTACTGCGTTTGCGGCATTGTGTGAATAGGCACAGTTGTTTCACCAACAGCAATAAAAGCAGGATTAGTGAAGCTGGAAGCTCTTAAGTTGGGCTTTGATTGATAATAACAACGACGCTCCAAACAGCTTCTGCTTGTCCTCGGTGCAGCCTGCCGGAGCAGACGTGTTCTATATTTATCCCCGCAGACGGGTGCAACACTGTAACTAATGAGGCTGAATCCGTTATTTGGAGACTAAATGTTTGTCGTTCATGTGCGATGCGTGCCTTGTCTCCACAGTTTCATCCTGGTGTTTGGCTGCCTGGTTCTCTCGGTGTTCTCCACCATCCCTGCTCACCAGGAATTCTCCTCGCACTGTCTGCTCATCCTGGTAGGACCGACACACACTTCCACACAGACTGGTTCATTAAACCAACACGTGACAACCAGAGGGTGCATGCCTACTTAATAATGTATAAAGGTATCATTAAAGGGAGATTATTAGTAATTAATGTGTTTGCCTAACACAGAAGGTGTTGAACCTTTCTGATGTCTGATGGGTTCTTATTTTCAGAATAAGACGATGTCCAGAATTAAATTTTGACGGTGAAACGAGGAAAACGTAGTCCTCGATTAACTATATTGTGGGGTTTTTTTTAGTTTAATGAGATAATTTCACAGTTCAGGCTGTAATTTGCCATATTCAGAGGTTTGTTTGAAGCGTATACACTGGATATGAGAAATGCAGACTCTTACAGTGTCAAACAGGACCAGAATAGGTCTCTTCACCTTTAATTTTACCTAAAACATGAACTCAACGGACAAACAAACTTTTCAGAAGGGAAAATGGAACTAAAAAATAAAAATGTCTAGGATGACTTGAATACGGCTTTTCACAGGATTTAGAAATGATCTCAGACAAATTTGGAGCTTTTTTTTGTATAGAATAATGCCGAAGACGTCCAAGTCAAGATGAGCCATGTTGATGGACCGCTTCACAAAAACACAGACCAACTAGTAAACCAAATGTCGATTCCACAAAATAGTTTTCAAGGATGTTATGCACCTGAATTATTCTCCTTCAGAGGAAGATTTGACTTTGTTTTTCCACTTAGATTTACCAGTTATCATCAGGGGCGTGCGTACAGTACGTAGATTTTATCCACAGTGGCTGCAGGAAATCACATTTGGTGTGAGTGTGAATACTCACTGAAACTGTGTTACCATCCTCTAAGTTTGTGTGTTTGTTAATGACGCTCACAGCAGCAATAGACTGCTGATTCCGCACACCCAGGCCTGTAATGAACGTTGATGAAGCTCCACTGCTAGGTAAAATCAATATTACACTCGCCCAAATGAGTTTAACTTGTGCTTATGTGTGATTAAAGGAGTAATCCATCTGGCAAACAAAAGCCATAAATCTGCAGCAGAGTTTAATTGAATGCATAAACTAAATTATATCTCCTTCTGTCAATCAAATCTGAATTTTAGTGACAACTCGGCAGGTTTTCCTGCCTTCCACTTATATGTTTTTACCAGATTTCGTCATTTATGATGATGCAATTTAAACATTTCTCCTGTTGCTTTTTTGTGTTGCATTGTTTCAGTGGGTCTGTGGGTATTTCATAAGGAGTCTGGTTATGTGTACATTTAGTGTGAATATAGTGCAGGTTGCAGTTACCTCCTGTTTTATATTGCAGTCTGTTCCCAGTGAGTTTCTTTTCCCACTCCTGGTTTTGATTTGTAATTGCCACACGCATGCGTCCATTTAGTCAGTATGTGCAGTTATTTTTGCCAATAAAAAGATCTTTTTTAACCACTGTGCTTTCATCAGTTGCAGGATTTGTTGTTAGATTCATGTTTTCAAATTAAATGAACTTGAATAAACTTTTCTTTTTTACTGTGATTAGTTCATTTGGATTCTGTTTTGACAAAAAGCTACTAAAGCTGCTTCTTGTCACAACTGAACCCTCACCTTTTAAATGTTTAAAATAACCTTTTAGACAAAACCTGATCTAATTCATTAATTTCTGGGTCACAACTTTTCACAGTTTGCGACTTTTTTTTTTTTTTTTTTTTTAAAGGACACAAATTAATCCAGAATTAAATTTTTTGAAACTTAAATAATCTTGAAACCATTTGAAAAACTCCACTGCTCTCCAAGAAGAGTTTTGAAAAGACTTAAATCACATTTAATTCTTTAGAAACTATTAGAAAACTCATGTTTATGATGTATATTTGTTTGCAATGAACCTATTTTTTCAGTTTTATTTCTTCTGGACTCCTTTTTTTTCCTTTTCTGTGACTATTTAAAGTTCTGTTTGTGCGTGTGTGTGTGTGTGTGTGTGTGTGTGTGTGTGTGTGTGTGTGTGTGTGTGTGTGTGTGTGTGTGTGTGTGTGTGTGTGTGTGTGTGTGTGTGGGGGTGTGTGTGTGTGTGTGTGTGTGTCCTGAAGGAATTTGTGATGATTGTAGTATTTGGCCTTGAGTACATCATCAGGATATGGAGCGCTGGCTGCTGCTGTCGATACCGAGGCTGGCAGGGCCGCCTCCGCTTTGCCAGGAAACCCTTCTGTGTCATAGGTGAGTCTAATAGGATGATAAATACGAAAACACACCAAAGATGCAGCTTGAAAATATTTATGTTACACTGGATTTATTCAGAATAGAGTTTAAATGCTCACAAATTTGCATGCAGGAAAATTGTTAGAGTGTAAAGTTCTGCTGACTTTATTTGCAACTTTATCTGTGCCGCATAAACCATTAATCAGAGTAGCAGTAAACACTGTAATAGAAATAAAAACAAACAAAAAAACCCCCAACTTTTCATGAATCAATAGCTGTTTTTAAATGAGATAGATGACTGCCTGGTTGGATGTAGAAACCAGTTCCTGTTGCCTATATTGTGCTTCCCGTGACCTTTAATTTTCACCGCTTTACTCCCCAGACATCATCGTACTTATCACCTCGGTTGCTGTGGTTTCAGCTGGTAGCCAGGGCAACGTCTTTGCCACCTCTGCACTGCGTAGCCTTCGCTTTCTTCAGATCCTGCGCATGGTGCGCATGGACCGCAGGGGAGGGACCTGGAAGCTGCTGGGATCTGTAGTTTATGCACATAGCAAGGTGGGATGTCTACGTTACCTTTTTTTCTTTCTTTCTTTTTCCATTTGTCGTTTCCATCCCACTTTGGGATGTGGTGATTTGTTGCACATCGGTGTTGAAATGTTCTTGTTGTGTCACTTAAGCACCACCAGGGAGCGATTTATGCTGTTTTTCACGTATGCGTGTTCAGTCAGGGTTTGGCTTTTGAAACGTGTCTAGTTTGTTTACATCGTTTTAAAGAGGAGTGAGAGCACACTGAAAGGTACAACCCAGAGCATTTATTAATGTAACAATATATATAAAAATGAATTAAGTGTATAAATATTTAATGTATTGCTGGTGTAATCCGCATGAAGTATCGCTACACACGGAGAAAGTATTTACATTCCCCTCTTAAGTGCCAGCACCGTATGTGTGCAAGTATAATCTTCTTAAAAGTACATGATAGATCAATTTTATTAACGGGAAAAGACACTGAGCACGGAACATAAACAGCCTTACATCAAGCACGCAAGTAAAAGTGATTTACGAAAAATCCCGTTGTGACTTCCATTTCTGCTCCAATGCATTGTGTACGATGTACACAATGCATTCAGACTATCTAGCTTTGTCTTCTTTTTTGTTGTCACTAGAGCCACCTTGATAGACTGAAATAGTCTCACATAAAATGGAAGCCAATAGAAAAAGATCCAAGTTTTACAAGTAAAAGTTGTGTGCATTAATTTTCGGCTGATTTTATTCTAATATCTGAATAGTGCGTCTCTCGCAGAGAGTTGCTCATTTCACAGCAGCGCGTTGAGCAGCCTTGTGCTGCTCAGAGTTGAGCGAAAAGCTTCAAACTGCTGTGCTCAGCTGCAAATTTTGGACAAAACCAAAATAGCATGCATCCTACTTAATGCAACGATGAATTGTCCTCCCACCGAGGTTATAGTTTTTCTAAATTAATTTTTGAAATTAAATGACTTCTTTTGAAAACTGAGAATCTTCAGACTCTTAGTTTGAGACAATAAAAACATTTTCCTTACATTTTTTGGAAGCTTCATGTTTACATTTCAATTTTAGAAAGTTAAGCATAGTGATTAATCATCACATGTCACAGCGCTAGAGTGAGACCAATCTGACTATTATTTTTTATCGATTGTGGAAATCGATAAAAAAATATATATAATTTTTTTCACAATTGATGAAAGAAGAAGCGATAACACATTCTCAGGATGTATGTCACCATAATTCCAATACTATCTGGTTTAAAAATGTAATCCTTTTGTTTAGGCTGGAGACTTATTTGGATTCATTTTGTGAATACCTCATTACAGGATCACAGCCTATGATGTCCATTTGTTTTGTTTCTGCCTATTTATTTTCTAAAAAAAAAAAAAATCTCAATTACTGTAAGCTTTTTTTATCCATTTGCAAACAATTAATAATCCCTCAGGGACTGTTTGCCACTTTCCTATCAAAGCACAAAATTAAAGGTCTTGGAGCGTAAAAGGAAATTTTTCTCTCTTAACTCCGGATTGCTCCAACGTCTGCTTGCAGGAGCTGGTGACTGCTTGGTACATCGGGTTCCTGGTGCTTATCTTCTCCTCTTTCCTGGTCTATCTTGTGGAAAAAGAGTTCAACAAGGAGTTTGACACGTACGCTGACGCTCTGTGGTGGGGCACGGTAAGGACACACATCAGACACACACACAACCGCCTCTGTGAATGACACACTGTCTCAGAGACGCTGTTTTCAAACTAAGCAGGGGACTAAGGCTTACATTTATAGGATTTGTACATCTGATATGACTGAGTATGTCTCCTTTTAACTGATTAAGATATGCAAGAGCCTCTTTGTGGCGTTGTGCATTCTGTCATACTTTTTGACGTTCGGCGTAACATACGGGGGACCAAGGCTTCTTTTCCTCACTCTCTGACATTAAATCCAACCAAACTTACTTTAGGTTTGGTTGGATTACCAAGACTATTTCTACATATTTGCCTAATGTCAGAAGACCGGGACAAACTTTTCAGATAAATATTTATTGCTTTACTAAACTAGACGTGTTAATGCACAGAGATTATAGTGTTTTCAGTAATTTGTAACAGCTAAGATGAGGATTTTGTAGCTTTGTAAATTTCCAATAAGTTAAGTCACAGTATTTGAGGTAACTAGGCATTCATCTGTGAATGGTTTTCAAGGCAACACCTCAAATATAACGAGTCTTTGTGTGAAATCAAGGAAAAATCTAAGAAAATCTGACAGTGTCAAAAACAGAATTGTAGAGAATCATAAATTAATTTCTTGAAGGTGTTATTATTAAATAAGTATTAAAAAAAACATGAAAATGTCCAGAGAGAGGCCCCAGAAATTAAAGTGTTTTGTAGTAAAATATGCATTACTCAGATTGAAATGAGGCCTGTAAGAACATGGGTTGAAAGGCCAATCAGAAAGGAAGAAGCCGTTGCTCCAAAAGCAACATAAAATGTCAGATTATAGTTTGGAATTGTACCAGGGGATAAAAACCTTACATTGTGTGAAAATGCGCTTAATTTTTGGAGAACCGTTTTGTGTTCAGAAACTAAAATTGATGGAATGACATCATGAATATAGAATATTATAAGGAAATGTTGAAGCAACATTTTGGGATATAAGGAAGTTGAACCAAATGAGCACTGACACTGAGAAAAACACCAAATTTGTCAAAAGTGGCTTGAGAAATGAGCCAAGAATTACTGTGAATTATTTAATTTCCCTTTGGGATCAATAAAGTATTTCTGAATTGGAATTTAAACAATTACTGTAAACTTTTACTGTCATGAGGAAGGACAGCCAAAATATAGTAAAGTCATGAAGTTTAAGAGCCACTTTTTAATTCCCAACACCAAAGGTGTGTACGTACGTTTCTAAATTTGAAGCAAGTGAGAAAAAAATCTCAGAAAAACATGATTTTCTGGTTATTCTGGTATTGATCAAATATTAAATATTTTCTTATTACTAACTGACTTGAAGGAGGAAAATCTAAGTAATATTTATTGTATATTGGTAAGAGAGAAAATTAGGATTAATTTTAACAGTATTATGTAAGCTTTCAGTTTCAAATATGAGAATTAAAACTGAAATCTAAAATCCTCATATATTATTTCTTAATACTTAACTCTGGCCCCTTTAAATTGCCTGAAAATGAGACACTTAAAAAAAAAAAAAACAATCCTGTAATGCTGGGCTGCATTTTTTGACAACAGTGCTACATTTCCATTTTCACTTCCACTGTGACCCTTATAACACCAGAAATCCAGAAACCACCACGAAGGTGTTTTTCTCTTCTTTTTTTTTCCTTTTTTTTTTTTCCTTTTTTTTTTTTTTCTGTAGTCACGCTCGGCTGGCCGCACCGCACTGTTTCCTCTTATATCCTCCTCCGAAAACGTGGAAGCAGACAAGACACAAACAAGAAACGGACCAATCAATAAATCCAATCTTGTCCTGCTGCCAGGTGAAGTAGGCCTGAGAGGCTTCTGGCATCGACACTCACAGACACTGTTCCTGTGCTGTGACACCTTGGAGCCTCCTGGTTTTCTCCTAGAGACTAAAAGCTATTTTATATATATATATATAAATAAAAATGAAAAAAATGTGCAAAGCTGAAGCTTGGCCACATAAAGCCTCTGAGATGTACGAGTCTGCACAAAAGCTGTCGGAAGAGAAAACTGTGAGCCGTCGCTGCTGGGCACGCGGGTTCAGGAATTGCTTTTTATCGTTAATGTCTGAGAGGATGCTCGTCCTTCTCGTTGATGGAGCTTTCATTGTGACTTCTGCTGCGTTCGAAATATGAATCTTAATGGTGTAGAAACATGCTTTAAAAGACATCTACATCCTCTATTCAATCTCTAATAGATCAAGGTTCTGAAATGCTTCTGAGCGATGGGTTAGGAAATGCAATAAATCTTGCAACCGTTTTGAAAGAGCTCTAATGTAGGTTATTCTGTGCAATCCGACAGCTGAAGGGAAGTAATTTCACAGAAAACAGTTCAAGGAAATTCTCGGAATTTGTATTTACTTTATATTTTTTGACAGCAGTGATTCATCCCCTTATATATATATATTTTTGTGTTCTTCCAAAACTCAGTGAGCCTTTGCATGAAGAGAATTGAGTTGTGGTAGGACAACAAAAGGGAAATATTTTCTTTTGCTTTTTACAATTCAGTGAATTTAAAACTTTTGTCTTCTGCTCTTTTTATTTTTGCCCATATTTTCTATCAAGCAGTTAAAAAGATATGAGCCTAGTAGAATATAAATGTATATTAGATATGTCCCAAACGTGATGTAATTTTTATAAGAAATGTTTTAATAACATATTTATTAAAGCTATGTCATAATAGTGAAACATGACAGCAAATCAGTATAAAAAATGTATCTCCTCTGCCTTCTTCTTGTGATCCTACTGCCATCTGCAGAAATGCATCTGCTGTCAGTCAGAAACAACCAATCACAGCCAGGAGGAGGGTCTTAACGCTGTCAATCATCCCCTATGTATGTGCTAGTGGTGGAGAAATAACTTCCCATTACAGGAAAACTGTTTCTCCACAGTCATTGTGGGCGGTCAATTGTGAAAATCAATAATAAGAAATAAAATAAAGAGCAATAAAGTATAATTAAACATTTTCAGAGCATAATAAACAATTAATGTAACTGTAACATGATATTTCAACATTTTTTTGACTGTTTCTCCGTAATTAATGAAAGAATCTAACTAAAATGAAACACATAAGATGTTTTCTTATGGGTTAGGCGTGAAATGACCGTGCATGGGTTTGAAATGGGTTTGTAAGTTGTTGAAGGAATGAACTGACCCAGAGTCCATCCAGAGCAGTGTGTGTTTATGCAGGCGGCGCAGCAGCAGGCAGAGTGGGTGACATGACACAGATGGGCCCGGGCGGCGCCTCCGTCTTCCCCACTGGAAACATCCTTAGTGGAGGACGAACAAGGCCGAGACTCTAAGCAAACCTAAAATTAAATCAGCAAAACCACATGTGCATCTATGATGACGTTTCGATAGCAGAGCACCCAAAAAAGGCTCTGATTGTTAAAAATCATCACATATTATGCAAGCAATGTGCTGGAGAAAAGGTTTTGTCAGGGACTCCTGGTGTGTGTTGTTTGAAAATGCTGAGATCAGAACCCTGAGGTAACGCTTGAGATTGGACACGGACATCTTCATAATGTCACCCTATTAAAAATTGTGCCTGGAGAATATGGCGGGATTTATTTTTTTGCATATTCGCTGCAAGTGCGAGAGTAAACTGACAGATTGTGTGATTATAATGAATGTTGTGCATATAGGTGCCTTGTCCATATATTTGCCTTAATCTGATATTTTTTGCCATATTAAACGTCTTTGTCTTTGCATAAAGCTGTAACTAAATAAATGGCAGAATCCTGGTGAGGTGAAAGTCAAGTTTTTATCCAGACTGAACAAATCTCAAGTAGGAGATTTAACTCTTCATTTAGAGATTAAAAACTGAGTTGGAAGTTTTGTATGTTGTCTGAAATTTCAATAAGTTTTTTTTTTTGTTTTTTTTTTCAGTTGTCGCTATTACAAAACTGACCTGGGTTTCCCTAGCCTATCTTTTTTTAATATAATGTTTCATAGCACCTCTAACTGATGAGGTCACGCCCTGATAAAACTGTGACAGAGATAAACCCTAAAAATATCAGGAAATGGGTTCCTCTACATTTTTGGTCAAGTTATTCAAATTTGAAATCTGAACGTGTTCCAGAGCAAACACACCTGTAACTTTGACCTTTCAGATCACCTTAACAACAATTGGCTACGGCGACAAGACGCCGCAAACCTGGACCGGCCGGTTACTGTCAGCCGGTTTTGCTCTGCTTGGGATCTCGTTCTTTGCTCTGCCTGCTGTGAGTAAACAAACTTCAGGAGTTAATGCATTGTCATTTTCATATCTTCATTTTCTTCTTTTTTTTTTTTATCATTTCCTGTTGTGGTGTGGATTGTTGCCTGGCAGGGCATCCTGGGGTCAGGTTTTGCCCTGAAGGTGCAGGAGCAGCATCGCCAGAAGCACTTTGAAAAAAGGAGGAATCCAGCTGCCAGCCTCATCCAGGTATGAACACACACGGTCAACAAAGAGGTTTCTTACCCACTGGGTTTTTCACTTCCCAGCAGCACTTTTAGCGTTGGAGGTCCGGCGTAAACACAGATGTCTTTCTTTCGCTTTATCCGGAAAACTCCGCTTGTCCGTTTCAACTACCTTAGCTTTTCTCTGCCTTTGTTTTGTGTTTTCACGTCGGGACGGCGGCGTCCACTGCAGGGAAATGTAGCGGCGTCTAATGAAGCGCTTGCTCTCAGTGAGCCTGTCCGTGTCTTCTGGCCTTCTTCAGGCCGTCAGCGCATCCAGCTGACGCCGTCGTAAGGTGCGTCAGGCTGAGGCACGGTGTCATATCTCGGGGCCAACAGCAACACACGATGCAAGGATTTACGAGCCGTTTCCATGGCAATCATTCCCCTCAGGCAGACGCTCTCCTAGAATGTCACTCATTGTTATAGACAAGAGCATTGCTTTCCGATGGGGGGAAAAAATAAACATCTGCTGTGGGGTGTCAGCAGAAAGCAGCAGACTTTCTCTCTTTCAGTGTTTATTATTTTTTTTCTACCTCCTTCCTTTTGTAGAACACGTTTGCCTCACGTTTTGAAGAGATCTTTCTGGTAAAGTGACTGAAAATCTGAACGCTTAAGCTGTTTCTTTACTATCTGTGCAGCAGTTCATGATGCTCAGCACTGTCAAAAGATAACAACATGCATCCAACACCAAGAATACTTGTTTCTAAATCTGGTAAAAATTTCTAAAAAGCCTTAAAAACAAAAAAGGTATATTTTATTACACTAGTGTAATCTCAACCTAAAAATGAAAAAAATCCACTGTTTAATCCGAGTTAATTTATTCAGTGGGGGGAAAAATCAATGTATTCATCTAATAAGAACATATCTTTCTGTAGCTTCATCATAGATAAGTTTCTATCGATCACTCATTTTTGCAAAATATCCACAGCATCAAGAATGTCTTCTTGTTCACTCCCAGGCTTCCAGATTCAGGTCACCAAACTGAGTTGATCCATATCACCTTTTATTTAGCCCTATGGTTTAGATCACTATCCTACTGAAAGAGCCAGTAAAGCAGGGCCGGAGCTAGAGGAGTTGCAGCCCGGGCAGCGTTGGCCACCACTGGAACCTGAGGTGACCCCCCAGGTGCCTCCCAAAGTTTGAAAAGAGAAAAATCAGCCTGGGACTTCCCCCCACTGAATAAATGTACTTAAGTGTAATTAATTTGCACTATAGTAATGAAAGATGAAGTTTTGTTCAGATTTTTTACACGTCTTTACCAAAACAGCCCACAAGAATAACTGGTTAATTTCCACCCCAACTGGACAGCTGTTTGTTTTACTAGCTCTGTCCGGCTGCCTGACGTTTTGCTAAGCGCTTAATATTTTCTTCAACAGGTACCCTTCAGAAGGAAACGTGGAAGCTGTTAAATATGTGGATGATATTGTCACCGTCTCTGTGCACTCCACCATTTCACACATTTCTCTCACCTTTAAATAGCTGTTGGTTCTGTGTTGTTGTTGTCGTCGTCGTCGTCTGCATGCAGGGCAGGAAATTACCACTGGTTTCAGGTCACAGCAGTCGATCCATTTTTAAAACAGGACTGCTGCTGCACCACCTTTGCTTTCTTTAAAACGGAGTTTCAGAGCAAAATCTCCAAAGTCATTTCAAACTGGCTCCGTCTTTGGTAGGACTCCAGTGTTAATTTCAAACATGTCTGTCAAAAATGTTTTGACACCAATCTTGTAACCTTACTTGGCACCAATAAGGAGGTTAAGTAATCTTTAAGTAAAATATTAAATCTCAATTTAAATAAAAAAAAAGAAAAATGCAAACCTTGTGATGGATTATGTTTATTTCTATAAAATGGCTTGCAACATTTTATTCAAATTTAGGCCTGTTGAGTCAAAAAAGTTCCTCAAGGAGCGGATTCTACGACAAATTGTAGCCTTTGATTAGTTTTGTTTTGGGTGGAAATGCTTTGCTTTTTGTGCTGATCTAACAATTTAGCCAATTTTCTTTATGAGAGCCATAAGTACATGTACACCGAGAAATTGTCTCATGATTGAAATTAAATAATTCTTCAGCTTGAAACTCAAAAATCCAATCCTTTGTCAATCAGTGAATACACCATGCCTCAGAAGCAACAGATTGTGCTCAAAATAAAACTCTTTGGTGTGGAAGTTGTTCTTGAGGGAAGCAAACCCACAACTTATTATTCTCAATATCAGAGAGGTGTTTGGAAATGAAAAACCAGTACTTTCCGCTGAGGTCAGAGGTTACATTTAGGCTAACAAGAGTCAGCTAGACTTCCCCAAGTGCTGCTCATTGATTTTCTTTTTACCCTTTATACAGTTTAGTTTATTTCGGATCCTCACAGGACCCATCTGCACAGGCTGTCAGTACCTTGGAGACATTTTGTCGAATTGACAGACAATCAAATTGACTCTAGGCAGACTTCAGTCGACGCCAAGAATGCTGTGTTTAGTGCAGCAAAGTTGCTCTGTTTTAATCTTTAGAGCTTTTAACCTTTGCATATTGTGAATTATAATGGGTTTGGAAATGTTGGCAGCCTTTTGAAAGTCTTACAGTAAGGTTAAGGTAACAGCTTGCATTCTCAAGAGACTAAATAGATCAGCTGTCTACACTTGCTGATCTTTAATAAAAGAGGATTCTAGACCGTTTAAAATGTGAACTCCAGAATCGCTTTGTCTTTGTTTAAAATTAACAGACATATTTTTTTTATTGAATCAAATTCATATTGGCAACTATACAGCAACTTGAGAGTGTTTTTTGTTTGTTTGTTGCAATTTGGAAAACAGAGAGATTTTCTATTTGATTCTGTGCTAACAGTTGTTAGCAACACTATCCAATAGCACATTTTCCCAAATTGTAGACATTCAAGTGTGGAAAGAACATGTTTGAAAGTATTTTTTTCTAACATTAAAACATAAAACCTCATTCGTGTAAACTTAAATGCAACAATCTTTAAACATAAAAGCAACTTTCCAGCAGTTTGATGGTTGTAGAAAATAACTAAATTGCAAAACCTGCAGAAGCATCAAAGATGTTCACTCAACTGTTGTTAAGCCTAAAACAAAATCTTCAGAGAACAGCCTGTTTCATCTGCAATTATAGAACAAAAGTATGAGGGATATTTCAAAACTCACTCGTGTAATAAAAAAATGGAAAAGAAATGTGTGTTAAGCGAACAGACAGTTCAAAATAGACAAAATAGAACAAGTATATCCTGTGTCAGACTCACACATATAATCGTTAGCTTTAAGAAAAACAACATTTCTTGCTTCCGTAAAGCATACTGAGTATTTTCTCTCACTGATATTGCAGCCTCTGGCTTGTGCTCCATCGTAGTTTTTGATCAAGTGCACTGATTGACTTCAAATTTGTATGAACGTAAACTCTACGCGTTTGAAATGCTGATGACGCAGAAAAAGGAGGCCAGGGTATCGGTTTCTCTTTGGCTCGTCAAATCAGAGAACCTCCTTGTTTTGATATTTCAGACCTCCTGTTTGCTGCCAGCAGGTTACATCCCTGTATGTCAAATGTTCACATTAATTTCCGTTCCTTCCCCTCACTGTGTTTGTTTGTTTTTTTTTTGCCCTAATGTGTGGTGTTTTTCTGTGTGTTCCACATGAATGTGTGTGTCCTGTCCATCTCTGATCCCTCCCCCGCCCCCTCACTCAGGCGGCTTGGCGTCTGTACTCCACCGACGGCGCTCGTCCCTACCTCAGAGCCACTTGGCATCACTACCAAAGCGCGCTCCCCCCCCTCAGGCATGTATCCCCTCCACCAACACCACCATCACCGCCCCACCTACCCTCCAGCACCCTACAACACTGCATCAGCTCTACCAAAAAAAAAAAAAAAACTAACAAAGATTTTCTTTTGTTTTTTTCCTTGTTTTGTTCCCCCCCTCCTCATCATCATTCTCTCATGTCGTTCCCAACTTATGCAATCCCACCCGTTTTTGTTTTCCTCCCCACATTCCATTGATCGTTTCTTTTACGATTATTTATCCTGTCAACTTTGCACGTAGTGTGTCTGGCGTAGTTATGCTGCTGATGAGAACTCGGTTTCTATTGCTACCTGGACGCCTCATTTGAAGGCGTTGCATACCTGCAGCCCCGCCAAGTAGGTAACAACTTACAGACTTACAAACATGGCCGCTGCTGTTTAGCCCCCTTTTCCTTCGTTTCCTGCTCCTCAACTGATGTCTGTCTGTCCCTGCTGATGCCGTTTCTGCTTTCAGTTGACTGCTTGTTTATAAAAAGTTCTAACCATTTCTGTATCTTTTAACATTTTCCTTCTAAATCAGACTCGTTTTGCTTGGCATGTACAATTTGCAGCATTCCTCTAACTTCGAAGCTGACCAGTGACCCGCTGGGGCGTCAGGGTTTCCGTTGATACTTTTAACTTCAACACTGAACACCTATTTTAAGTTTTTTTATAAAATGACCACAAATTTTGGTCATCTAAGATTTCCCAAAAATATATTTATTTAGACCAAGACAAACTAGTGCATGGTACAAATGTGGAAGGATAAAAGTGCGCTAATTTTATTTTGTTTTAAAACCTTAAGTCTGAAATGTGTGGCATGCATTTCTCTTAAGCTACTTTAAATTTGACACCTCTGTAGGGCCTCAAAGTTTTGGTAGAGAACAAAAAGAAAGTTAGGCTGCAAAACAATATTCTAAACATTTGAGAACCTCAAAGTCCTGTTGAAACCATCTTCTGAAAATGGACAAAGGACAACAACAGTGAAAGTCTTCAACAGACTAAAAGGAGATAATATATCAGATAAGCAGCCAAGAGGTTCTTCCAGAATGAATCACTGCGTCAAAATATGTCAGAATCCAAATTTAACTCTAAACTGCAGTACAAACTACAGCAAAACATGTCTCTGCAAAGTGTTTGACATGAACACATGCCACACTTTTTGTATTTTATCCATTCATACTAAGTTCTGTGAGCAATCAGCGTCATTATTATGTAACTCTTTGAATTTGGTGCATCACTTAAGATCCCAATGAAAACAAAACAAAATGTGCAAAAATTCCTTATGCATGAATACATTAGCAAAGTAGCAACACATTAATATTCAGAGTTTAATTCAAGCATTAAGTCAGTCAATAACTGACTTAATGCTTTAAGTCAGTCATTGACTGACATTAAGTCAGTCAATGACTGACTTAATGCTTAAGTCAGCATTAAGTCAATGACTGACTTAATGCTTTAAGTCATTCATTGACTTAAATTCAGTTAAGTTAATGTCAGTTAACCCATTGACTGACATTAAGTCATTGACTTAATGCTTAAGTCAGCATTAAGTCAATGACTGACTTAATGCTTGTCAGTCAATGACTGACTTAAAGCATTAAGTCAGTCAATGACTGACTTAAAGCATTAAGTCAGTCAATAACTGACTTAATGCTTTAAGTCAGTCATTGACTGACATTAAGTCAGTCAATGACTGACTTAATGCTTTAAGTCATTCATTGACTTAAATTCAGTTAAGTTAATGTCAGTTAACCCATTGACTGACATTAAGTCAGTCAATGACTGACTTAATGCTTAAGTCAGCATTAAGTCAATGACTGACTTAATGCTTGTCAGTCAATGACTGACTTAAAGCATTAAGTCAGTCAATGACTGACTTAAAGCATTAAGTCAGTCAATAACTGACTTAATGCTTTAAGTCAGTCATTGACTGACATTAAGTCAGTCAATGACTGACTTAATGCTTAAGTCAGCATTAAGTCAATGACTGACTTAATGCTTGTCAGTCAATGACTGACTTAAAGCATTAAGTCAGTCAGTGACTGACTTAGTGCTTCACAAACACACAAATTACACACAACAAGAAAAAAACTTGTATAATGAAACGTTTCAAAGGTTTGTGCAGAGGCAACCCTAAGGGATGGGATCAGGGGGGCCATAGCCCCCTCTTGAAAAATGTTGGGCTCCCGCTGTCTCCCAAAGAGAATCATGTTCAGGTTATTGAAAGGCATACAGACTCATGTTCAATCAATAGATAATGTAAATAAATAAATAAATAAATAAATAAATAAACTATAAAATTAAAATAAAAATAAAACAAAAAGGTGTCAAAATAAATAAGTAGATATATATTTTTTGTTGTGCCTCTCTTAAATTCTTACTGGCCTCCTCTGGGCACCCCTATGACAACACTGTGGGGCCGTCGCTGGGCACATGGTCTTTCTCTGAGCTGATGCTGAGCTTTGCTGTGCATGGCGACAGCTTGCATGCGCTTTGATGAAAGCTGGTTGTGAAGTTGTTTTGGCTGGATGGCTGGATGCCTTCCCTAACCATTGATGGAAATATCCGTACGATTTTATTCTGCTTGAAAACTGATTTCTTTCCCTTTGTCTCCTCCTCCTCTGTGTCCCACTAACCCCTGAAGGAAAGAGCAGGGCGAGACTGCCTACAGGTTTGTATGACTCTCAGTTTGTATGCATAAAACCACACAGACACTGAACATGCAGTAAAACTCAGATTAGTGCTGATGCTGTGTCGTAATTTTTTATGTACTTTCCTCTGGTTTTCTGGGCTCTTTGCATATTTGTTGACGTATTCATCTCTCATTTTGAAGTGTGCGCTATGACTCATATTTATTTATTAGCTTGTTGACATTTACTGTCATGGAAATAAACATTTGAACCTCTACTGATTTTGCAAAGCCTTATAAAAGACATGTCCATGCTACAGAGAATATCAACCAAAAATAATAAACAAAAAAGATATAAATAGAGATTTACTAGTCAACATCAACCTGTCGGTTCTGATGTTGGCTTATTCTAATTTCACTACAAGAACTGTGACAGAAAGTCTGAAAACTGATGTTAAAATATTTTATTTGTCTCCTATTGTGAGCAACCGCTAAGTTACTAACAGAACATTTTACTTATTGAAAGCAGAGACAAAAGTTGACATCCTATGGTACAGCTTCAGTAACATAGAGATAATTTCTTCAATTTTTTACATTTCAGAAATCCAGCATATTCCATGACAGACAGGTTAAACGATCTGAAGAATAACACAGAACAAGCTCAGTCTGTTACGCAAGGACTCCTTGTTATTTGCTGAAAGCCTAGCTCTCTCTCGCTCTCTCGCAGCCTCCATGAATCACAGTCATCTCTTGACATGCTGTAAGAAAATTAGCCTCCTCACACATCACTGGCATTAAAATTTGCTGAATTTGGGTTTTCTGTCAGGAAGAACTTCCAACCTGGAGAGCGTTGTTGTTAGGCTTTCACCAACCACAAAATGATCGCATGTTTAAGATTTAAGCAGAAAAACAACCAGTTATGGTTATTAATCATATTCTTGGTGCAACTTCATATAATACTGTTGCTTCGCTGAATGAGAGGGGAAAAAAAAGTTTGAAAAAAGCCACACTGTGGTGTTAGAATACACAAAGTATAAAAGCCAAATCAGCAGGTTTATTTTGATAAAGGTTAATCAAAGATGTTAAGATCTCTCTTTTTTATTTCTGTGCTTAGTAAAGCTGGTTTCTGTTTCCTTCCAGCTCATAGATACAATATATTCCACTGCATACTGTTGAACATGCACCAAGAAAAACAACCAATAGCCACTTGCAATAGTGCAGATAAAGTGTGACATGTGCTATAGAGCAACATTGTGTGAAGATGCAGTATGCTTCTATTCTGACATAATTTTCATGTTGAACTTCATCTTTTTCAGTTTTTAAATCTTTCTCTCCTCTTCCCTTCCCTGACTTGACCCTTCACCCTTACAAGGTCGATTGTTGTCTTTGCTGCGTGCGTGTGTTTGAGCATTTCTCATCTTGTACACTGTAATATCCAACAAATGTCACACTGTGAAGGACCCGCTGCCCCAAAAGAAGACATGTTGCTTGGGGTTAGGCACCAGGTTCAGGATTCAAGCATGAACTGAGTTTAGAGTTATCCATGTGCTGCTAATGGTTTCAATGCAAAGTCCTTATGAGGATAGAAAGACGTAATATGTGTGTGTGGGTGTGTGTGTGTGTGTGTGTGTTTGCTCCCTTATTCTTTATCACATGCCTTCAAAGACAGAAGTCTGTACCATGTCTGTACCATTACACACTTTTTCCATTGAGATGGTATTTATATAACTCATCAAACACAAAGTCTAGCGGCGACTGACTAAAGTTTAAGAAAGGGGGAGGGAAACGGGAGAAAGGGGATTCAAGAACAAGAGGAGTTTTAAAAAAAACAAGAGATTTGTGAGTTTAATTACGCTAGTATAGTTTTTACAGTGCAGCGTCTCTTTGTCAACATTTGGAGGCCTTATGTTGAGCCAGCAGCTTAATCTGCATTTAAACTGGAAACCTCCGCACACATACGCAAGTGAAAAAGAATCCGTTTGCGCTCTCTGCCAAACACACAAACAAACGTATGTCTCATTCTTCAACAAAATAGGACTTAATTAGGCTTTGTCGCTTCCACAACAGCTATTCCCCAGAAATCCTTCTGCTTCAACGACTTAGCGTAATTATGTTTTCCTTTCTTAGAAACTTTTTGCTGCAGCCAAGTCCAATTTACACTTGTTAAATCATAATTACCCGCACTTTTATGACATTGTTTTCTTTTCTCCACGCTGCCCTTTTTACCGAGGGAATACGTAAAGCCTTGGCGTTATTAGCGGTTTTACAGACTGTCGACTCTCGGCAGCTCGACGGCGGTAGGTGCCGTGGTAAACGGCCTGTGATGTTCGTTTAGCAGACCTGTAAACACCAGCAGTTGTAACCGCTCGGCGCACCGCAAAGTGCTGCAGCGGATATCAAGCTGTGTGTAAGTGAGTTGTGTTTTGGCAGCGTGAGATGAAGGATAACGGAGTTTACTCTTTGGGTTATGAGTGTAGACAGGTGGGGTATGTTGAGCTGGCTTGCCTTTTGTGGCGCACTTAAGTTTAATTCAGCCCCTATGATGTGGAAAATCAAGAAAATAAAAACATTGACCAATAAACAATTCGTGAAATTAACTTGTCTCTTTGGTTGCTTTCAATCTGGATGCTATCTGCAAATGCTTAAAGCTGTAGCGGACGATCTGGTTTGTTATGTCAAAGTCCTGCAGGTTTCAAGCTATTTGTTTGGCAGCATGGCTCGGATAACAGCTTTCACTCCAAGCTAAGCAAACAAGGCTATCAAACATGTCACATTTAATCTAAAACCGGCCAAACCGAACATGAACACAACACATTTTTCAGCCTTTTGTTTGACAGACAGATAGTGAGAAATTTGTTCAAACCGCAGTGCCTTCCAAAAGTATCCGTACTCCTTGATTTTTTTTCTCTCTTTTTCCATGTTCTGTCACGACACAATCCCAAACTTTGATTTATTTCATTGGAATGTTAATGCGACAGACCGACGCAAAAGCAGTACGTCACGGAGACATCAAATTAGCGAGACGGATGGTTTTTAAGATTGTTTGACCAATAAAGAAATGTGCTTTGTTGGATTTCTATTCAGCCTTCTCGAGTCAGCGTTTTGCTAACCCAGCTTCGCCTGATTGCAGCTACATCTCTTTTGGAGAATGTCTCGTGAACTTTGGACTTTGATCAAGCCGTTCTAAATGAAAGCTCCAGGTGTAATTGTAGGGCAGATTCTTGACTCGAGTCAAGTCTTCAGCTCCGTTCGTCCTCTCATAAATTTTAAAAAGTGTCTCTGTGCGCGTCTTTCTCACAGCTCTAACCTTTACCTTTGCTTTGTCCCCCATCTAATATCCTTATTAGAACATATAAAAGTAGTTGGGGGTTTTTCTGCAATTACGGGCTAGTGTATGTGCTAGTCCAAATCAAACGTAATGATGTGTAGCTTGAGCAGATAAGTACACTTAAAAGACAGAATTAGGATCATTCTGAGCCATCCTGTGACAGGAAAGAAAAATGGTCTGAAACCTTTGGCTGAGAAAATAGATTCGGTGTCAGGAAAATACATTAACCATGTATTTCATCCCAACTTGAGAGGTTCTTGAGCTCAGGTGGGTATGCTGCTACCCGCTTAGCTTTTCCTCTTTGAAACGTGTCCTCTGCCCTTCTGAGTGTTGAGTGTGTGTCGGTCCTGAAAGCAAAGCCTCTGACCTCGTTCAACTCAATTCCTCTTCCTCTTTACCCCTTTCCCTTTCCTATTCTCTCTCTCTCTCCTTTAGTAAGGTTCTAACTAATGGGGGACTCTTCAGAAAGTGTTCTCGGAAATATAGGAGGTACTTATAGTAGCATCTTCTCTGGCCTGGTCTAAGCCCAGAATCTCATGTGAACGATTGACTAATAGCATGAAAGAGAAGAAAAAGAAAACCTTCCTCATACAAATCTCCTTGGTCCCTTTTATGATTAAAAAAAAAAAAAAATTCTGAGACGGCTACTTTTGGCTGCTGCCTGCTGAATGCAAACGAGACCTTGGTTCCAAGTTACAATTTAAAGGGGAATTACATCAGAACCAGAATAATGCTCGAAATTATCTTTTTATAATTTGATACAAAAAGGCTTATTTTACCCCAATATTTTTGACCAAAGTTTTAAAGTCAAAATCTGAATTCCCCTTTATTTTATATATTTCTTTTCTTTCATTAATAAGTGCATTTTATGTCATTTACAGCATCGTGCTAAAGCTGTAAAAGAACTCACACATGCTTAGCTTTTTCAGAGCCAAAGTTTCCTGTAATCATTTAACAGAGGTCATAATCAGTAGTGCTCCAGACTTTTTGACGGTCTTTCAGAGTGTTGCGTCTACCTGCAGCAAATATTTCATTGTGTTGGGCCTAAAAACCATCTTCCTACGATATTTTGTATTTGACTGTTGTGTCTTTTAAGGATTAGGAAAGTAATTAAACAACAACTTCACACAGACCTAAGAGATGGGCTCTTGTTTGGAAGTTATCCATGAAGATGAGTTTTCGTTTTAGACGTCAACAGATCACAGACCTGTCGGAAGTAGCAGCTGTATCTGTAAAATCCCCCATAGCTCGCTAAGAAATCAACTCTTTGGTCAGCAGTGCCTGAGTTTGCTTTTGTTTGGACGCCACGGTAACTCACTGCAGTACTGACCAATCGGATGCACCATCAGTTTCATTAACAGCTCAGATTACGTCTCCAGGTTTCTCAGCAGTGAAAGAGGTTTCACAGGGACGCCGGCTGTCGGTACCGCTAGCACACCCAGCTTTTTCCTGGTCTGGAAATAGAAAACAGAGGACATAAACTCAGCCCATTAATGTTCTATTTATCTGTTTTTCCTTCCTTTCTTCCTTCAATCCTAGACATATTTGCCATAAATTCAAAGTTAATTTTTGCGCTCAGTACTTGCGCTTAACCCATTAACTGACGTGGACCCATTGGATAACATTTAAGTGATTTGGAGGCGAAAGTTAAGGGCTTTTAAACTCATGTTTTTACCCTAAAAAATTTGAGTTTGGAGACTTTTTTTTTTTTTTTGTAAAAACCAAATTTTGAAAAGGAAGTGTGTAGGAATCCATCTCTAACTTGCAGGGTCAGCATCTGTCTCCAAGCACACTGAATCATCACTCAGACTGGTCATGTCTGTTTAGCAGTAAGTCAGGCAACTCCTACACAAGTCTATAATCCTTACATTCCAACAAAAACATAAAATCAACATGAAACCAAACGTAAAATCTGATTTTCCTTGACAGAGAAGAGAGCACTGTGAATGTACACACAGGCTTTCTTGGACGAAAACAATTTGAAAGGCCTTCAAAAAGTGGTCAGATTTATGTCAAATTGCATTCATGTAATTTTACAGAGAAGTGAGAATTCACTCAGTACTGTAAACCATTGTCCACAATAATCTCTGCATGAGCCACTGCAGCTCAGCCGAAGATCTCCTCTGGGCATTTTTATGCAGTTGTGATAGTTTTGTAAATAATCAGCTGTTCTCATCTAGACGACAAAAACATCAAATGAATCAATTCATGGAGCTGGACTGCATAGTAATATAATAATGTGTAACATCCCTGACCTACTAAATGGTCAGGGATGTTACAGCAGTCGACTCAACAGTTTGCATGCTTCCTGCTTTACGGCTGCCTGTCTTGTTTTCAATCTTTGGTCATTTGAGAGGAGAATATCATTTAAAAAAAACAAAACAAAGAAGAATGTAGTAAAAAATGTAGTTTTGTCATTATTGATTTCCTAATTTCTGTTCAGAATTATGAGCCAGTAAAACTCACAGGAGATGGAGAGGCTGAGAAGGTTTAGTTGATTTAGGGCGAACGGCATGCAGTAAGACGCTAATATACCCTCACTATGGAATGAATGTTAAATATGTTTTGTGTTTTTAACTATTTATTTGAACTATTGTTTTTCCAGAGTGGAATGCTTATTGAATAAACTGCAGTAGCAGCAAGAATCGGATGCACCAGTTTGAATATGGGGGAATTTCTCTGACATCGATTTAAAAAATCTTCTGATAGCCATGTAACACTCACATTGAATGAATTAAATATTGAAAACTTCTAATGTTTTCAAGTCTTTCTGTTAATTATGTTTTTTTAATAAGGTTTTTTTTTTTTGTTTCAAAATATACTTTTAATCTGGCAAATGAGCCTCTGAATGCATCCACAACTACTGAATGTTTCACAATCATTCCACCCTGGGAAAGATGGTTCAAATGAATCATCAGAACCCTAAAATTATCAACATTCATGCTAATAATAAGTGTTTGTAAGCTTCTAACCACATCTGCAGAAGATATGCTGGGAAAAAATGCATATCTCTTTCTTTTTGGTCTACTGCACTGCATGCTGGTCTCTGTTCATTAAGTGGAGTATGACTCATGTTTTGCATTCACACCAATAAATTAATAAATATGTGACTAATGTGAAAAAAAAACAACTTTATTCTGTTTCTAAAGTTGCTGATGCTATGAGCTTTTTGCTTCCAAGTGGTGAAAGATTAACAGAGAGACGGAGACAATGACTGGTCACAAAGATCGAACATTAGTAGTTCTTGTATAATTTCAGCACAACATAAATTACTAATGTAGAAAAAAAAAATGCAGCGATGTAGCTTGCCAAAACAGTCCGTGGAGGATTTTGTCTTTTGGCAAAAAAAAAAAGAAAGAAAAAAAGCTGCATAAGCACCCAAGGGGGAAAAAAATGATATAAAAGTAAATCATAGTGAGCTTTTAACAAGCTTCTCTCAGTACTGGTGTCATTTGTTTAATATGGACTCAAAATGAATGTGGTGATGATGTATTAATGGTGCTACGCTTTACATATCACCTTTAAAAATCTCATTAAGTCTGTTTTGAAAAGAGAATAGATGAATACTTTATCAGCTCATCGCTTTGCGGCACCTCAGGATCCAGCGAGGAGGCGGCTTTTACTTTTTGGTGGCCTGGCGGCCCTTCTGGCTCTGTTTCAAAGTTTTAGGCATGTTGTTTGGATGGATGAGGTTTGGTCGGAGGGAAAAGATGAGAGCGCTGCTCTTTGTGCCTGAACGTTTTTTCACTTTCTGAGGAGAAATGATTGCAGTCAGCGTCCATTGTTTCTTGTCTCCAAACACACTTCTGTCACCTCACCTCTTTTATCTCAAATCTTTCCTTTTGCTTAAAACTTTTCCTGTTTCTTTTTCTGCATCCATCAGCTTATCCCCCCCTCTTCTGTTTTTTTTTTTTCTTTCGCCCGTCCCCTCAGTCAAAAGCTGAGCTTTAAGGAGCGGGTCCGGATGGCGAGTCCTCGAGGTCAGAGCATGAAGAGTAGGCAGACATCCATCAATGACCGCCAGCGCTGTTCCCCTGGCAACGAGGTGGTGGGCAGCAGTGAACTAATGGGCGGGAGCCCCGCCAAAGTGCAGAAAAGCTGGAGCTTCAACGATCGGACACGCTTTAGACCATCACTGAGGCTGAAGAGTCAGACCCGCACCGCTGCTCCGGACGGTGAGCACGGCACCAAACAGTTGGTTTACTCACCTGGATTCATCTTTTTTTTTTCTTTTCTTTTCTTTTCAGCTGGTTAACTTTGATTAAACAGATGAACTATGTCAAAATCATTGAGAGGATTTTTAACATCCGTTTGCGGCTTTCAAATTTGAAGGATTTGCTTAAGGAAACTTACTAATACATATCAAGGACATTGGTTCACAAGACTGCAGATTTAAAATCACAGATGAACCAAGTGGACATTTTGTGGCTAGTTTTCTACATTTCATCTGCCAAAACTGATTTGGGACAATTTAGGTTTGTCTTGCAACACTACAATTACACCATTAAGAATGTTTCTTTCTAGCCTTCATGCCATCACCAGTCATTAAACATTTGTAGTAGACGCACAGGCAAGATTAAGTCACCTGTGAGAGAGCATACACTGTAAAACACGTGTCAAACTCAAGTCCCGTCACGTCAAATCCGTCCCGCCGTAACCATCTCAGGCCACTGAATTAGAAGCTGAAAACAACAGCTCTGTGCTTAAACGTTATTTTTTCAGTCAAATCAAATCAGTTTTTATTTTTGTAGTGCCAAATTACATCAATCTGGAAGGATGCAAAGTAATTTTTACTTTTTAGAAGTATTTTCTGAATGTAGAGAAAGCTGTAATATTTCATCAGTTTATAGGTCATTTCAACAACTCAATATTCTTCCACAAGCATCCCTTTGAGGATAATCAAGATGCCGATGTGGCCCAAATTGACAATGAGTTCGAGACTCCTGCTGTAAAGCACAGGTTCAGTATTAACACAAAATATAAATATATATTTATATTCCAGCGGTTTCCTCTTAAATAGCATCTACCGTCTCTGCTTCTCATTTGCATTCATTTTAAAACACTGAAAATTACAAACTTGTGTCGAACTGTGACTTCTTCCTTCAGTAACAACCTCCTCACTAAAGAGTGTTGTGTTGATTAGCACCATATTATTGCACCTGGCAAAGATATAATGTGGTACATTCACTAATCGGAAAAAGACAGGATTCTTGAATTTCCCTGTCACCAGTCAAGGTGAAGATCCACTAATTAAAAAAAAAAAAAAAAAGAAGTAAAATAATGAGTCATGATGTATACAAAAATCTGCACTAACCTTAATTATGAGGCCGATATATTGCACTTGAAGATTAAAATAAAAGACAGCGGTTCCCATTGCTCTGTGTTTGTCCTATCACAAACAGGATTAGACCTCCATGTTGTGCTTCACGCTCAGCTTTGTCTCCTGTTTATTTTGGAGATGCTGGGGTTCTGTTCAGTGATCCCAGCCAAGGATCGCAGTGAATCCAGAGAGGCTGTTAAAATTAGATTTTCACAAGTTTAAAGTTATGAGATATTTACAGAGTTTTATATATATATATATATATATATATATATATATATATATATATATATATATATATATATATGTCTGTCTGTCTAGAGAGATAGAGAGATGGATATAAAAAAATCTTTGAAAGCTGAAGCACATTAAACGCTGCACTATGGTTCTCAAGTAAGCTAAGCAGGAAATAAAACTTAAAATGACCAGCAGTGTATAAGGACATATGTGACTAAAACATCACCTTTTGGTTTTATTTCCTCGATTCAGATGTTTGTAAAGCACTCAGCTGTAAAGTTTACTCTGATTTCTATTGCATTAAGATATATGTATTTTTTTCTCATTTCTAGATAAATTAAAAATTTGTACATTACCCCCCCGCCCCCCCTCCTCTCCTCCAGATAACTGGACTGAAGTAAAAATGAAACGAAATGGAAAAGTAATTACATAACACAGCATCCTAACGTTTCTCTTCTGGTTTTGGTCTCCTGTTACTCTCATGTAAAACTTGACAGAAGAAGGATTTTCAGCACCTTTTTGCTGTTTCCAGATCAGTTTTGTTTGTTTGTGATGGGCCCATTTCTCAAGAGTTTATTTCCATTAACGGTTCAATTGACATGCACTCAGACAATTGAATAAGATCCCAGAACAGCCTCCACAGGAAGTGAAACCCATCTGAGAAAACATTACAGTGAGGGAGTTGGATAATTTGATGAAAGCAGTACTGGGAGATTTATCTGTTTTGATCATTATTATTATTATTATTATTATTATTATTATTATTATTATATCTTGTTTGTGTTTTGTAATCCATCTAGATTAGTCCACATTCAGTTTATCATAAAAAAATGTACAATTTTTCTTTTGTTTGTTTTTTTTTTTTTTTTTTTGTCCTTCTGAACTCTCCCCGTGTTTTTTTTTACCCCATAGGATTTACTGGATGATAGGAAATCTCTCAGCAGGACAGAATAGAAAGAAAACACTTAAGTGTTTTTCCTCACAGCTTGCAGTATCTGTATTAACTAAAGACAGAGATTTGAAATATACACTCATTATTTTCTTCTTCAAACTTTTTCTGTTCAATTCAAAGGCAGATTAAATGTCATGACCCGTCTCATCCAAGTACCTCCAAAGACTTGTTGTTGATTGTGATGCTGTGGGCAGGGAGGATCTCTGGTAACAGCCCTACATGCCACACAGACGTCTTTTTAAATATCTGTCTGGCTCAGAGAGATGTTGGAGTTGGGGATAATACCCTTTCCCTCTAAGACCAACAAAAGAGGTGGTTTGAACTTCCTCCTCCTCTCTCTGTTCTTTGCTGCTGCTCTACATCCACAAAACCTCCTTTTCAACTCCTTGAGGATCTCTAGGTTACCGTTCAGGTGTTATTTGAGCTGTTAGATGCTAAACAGCCCCTCCCAGTTGTAAAAAAAAACAAAACAATACCTTGTTGCCATGGTTATGCATCACAGCGACTGCTCAAAAGCAAAAAAAAAAAGTAAGGATAAAAATCCTTCCGGCTGCACGGCATCCAAACACAGAGGGAATGATTGTCTAAACATGCAATGCCTTAACTAAAGAAATATAAAAGCAAAAGTCTACAAAAAAAAAAAACAAGCAAAGCAGAGCTACTCTAGCATGCTGCTACCATGAATGATGCAATTCTGAAATGAATTACAGATAAATTTTTATAAGAGTATTCCATGTAAAACTCATTGTAAATAGGTGGATGGGTGGATGAAAAGCTTGATTGATTGATTGATTGATTGATAGATAGATAGATAGATAGATAGACCTCCTAAAAGCTTACATAGTTCAGTTGGCAAACCTCTTCTAATTCCTAATGCTCCCATCCAGACGGAGCATAAATCTTCACCTGCTTAAGGCCAAATAGTATCAGCTTTAAAAAGAATTCCTGACGTCTCCTGCAGAGACCCGCGTTGAAGAAAGTGCTTTATGGGCTTCTCGGACTGGAAATAATTTTCTACGGGCCTGCGTTGATTGATGGATCAGTGCTGCTGTCTCTTGCAGTGGACCCAGGCATGACCACGGACGATTCCTTCGACGAGAAAGGTTGCCATTGTGACATCACTGTGGAGGATCTTTCAGCGCCACTAAAAGCGGTCATCAGAGCTGTCAGGTAGGCTGGAAATAAAAACACACGAGTTTGAATTAGGCTAAAACACGTTCATCAGTTTGACCAAGTCACCTTTTGGTTCCCCATGGGGTATGTAAACTCATTGTTTTTCAGAGTTTCTTCTTTTTAGTGTAGACAAAATCTACACTAAACCAAGACTGCTACTTGGTTTGAGTGTAAAAAATTAAAGATAATTCCTCACCTTAGGATAATCCAGATGTCCTACTATTTTGTAAACAAATTTGTTCAAGAATTGGCAACAGTTCAGCATGAGAAGGACGATGATTCTCGCTGCATAGATGTAGAACCATCACGATGCACTTGTCAACCCCTGACCGCAGTAGCAGTGCCCAGAATCATCAACACTCGGCGTTAATTTAAGACCAAAGAGCAATAAAATGAGGTGGACTCCTTTACAAGATGTTTAACTTAGACGGCTACATCGTCATTTGTCTGGCAGAGAAAACGAGCTCAGAACTAGTTATTAGTTTGGTATTTGAACACCTTCTTTTTTTCACGCAACATCGCTAAAGTCCTTTGATTCCCATCTCTTTCACTTTGAGAATCGGATCCACACATGCACAAACTGTGCCTCTACCTTCTAACGTCCACTCAGCGGGCCGCATCCATAGGTTGCCAGATCCCAGCTCTTTCCCAGGGTTTCAGGTTGAGGACTGGACACCCCGTCCCCCAGTTGGGTATGTTTTTGCAGCGGGTCGTCTGTCTCGGGGTGTTTCCATTAAAACTGTGAACCAAACAGACAAGTGGAAACCCGCAGGGAATTTAAAGGAACAAAGACCATAGATCTTCTTACCCACATCAATATTGTTCACCCATCAGTGCCTCCCTTCAGCAAATGGACGGAAGTAGTCATTTGAATTGGAGGTGTTAATTTTTAGCTGTTGTGAAATTCAACTAATATTAGTTTTTGAACAGAAGATTTTGAGACGGACGTCAATTATTGATACCCCTGCAGATTTAGTTTTAAGTATTTTTTTAATCAACTAATAACTTCTTTTTCAACAATGAAACCTTCATCTCTCAAGACAATTACACTAATCCCCTTCTTAATAATCTGATTTTTGTTTTCATTAGTATTTTGATGATTTATCTTTGATGAGCTCTAAGTCTTCAAGGTTGGAAAAACCTCCTTACCATCACTCTAACATGAGCTTAATCCTCAATTTGTTTATCAAATTAAAACTGGGACTCTGACTTAGTCTTCAGATTTTATGCAGCCCAAATTTGGAACAAACTTCCAGAAAACTGCAAAGATACTGAAAGGCCGAGTTTGCCACATTGACCTGGGATGGATAAAATCCGTTTAAACCTGATCTTACTGTTCTTCCTGGAGCTCAGCTCAGAAACACGTTGACAGAAAGATTGATTTAAAGCCAAATCAGCTCAATTGTGTGTTCTTAATTCAATCACAAAAAAGTAAACACAAATAAGAATTGAAGTCGATGATAAGCAAGCTGCTGCCGCCATCTGCTGGTCTGTCTTAGCAATTGCATCTCATCAGATTTTTTTGTCTTTCCACTTAGTTCTATCTAGAGGCAAGTTCCATTAATGCTACACATCAATACACTTTAAAGAAAGATGAAGTTAAAGTCAAATTCCACCTGGTTCCTTGTGTGTTTTGTGTGTTTGTGTAGGATAATGAAATTTCACGTAGCTAAGAAGAAGTTTAAGGAGACTCTGCGTCCGTATGACGTGAAGGACGTGATCGAGCAGTACTCTGCTGGACACCTGGACATGCTCTGCCGCATCAAGAGCCTTCAGACGAGGTCAGGAAACTCTGACACAAAAACACACACAGTCACAAAAGCTTTACGTTGCAATTCTAGAATATTTCCAACCTTTCTCTAAATGTCATTGTTTAGTTAAGCAACGCTATTTTTACAGGACAGTGAAATTTTTCGGCCTTTATTAGAAACATTTTCACTTGCTGTGCTCTCTATTGTTAATGGTCTCTGTTATATATGTGTATGAAGTTTTAAATTGTGCTCATTTACAGCAGTAGCATGATCATACATTGAAAAATGTATAAAAATACAAACTTAAGTTGAGATTTTTAAGGGAAAGAAAATCTTACATTAAAACAACAATATGTAGATTTTAGTGAAATATTGTTTTTACATATTTCTTAAAGCTTTCATTATGCGTGTTGACAGTTTAAAATGGGACAGCTAATCAGTGAAATAATCAAGCTCCCCCTTGTGGTCCTACAGCCATCTTACAAAAATGCTCCACTTCCGCTCAGAAACAACCAATCAGAACCAAGAGGAGGGTCTGAGAGCTGTCAGTCACGCTTGTGTTGGCGCCTCTTAATGTGCCAATGGCAGAGAAACAAGCTATACTTACAGGAACACTGTTTAGCCGCTTTCATCATTAGCTAACAGGTGGCATGCTAACTAGCCTTTGCATTCATGACAGGCGCCATTGTGAAGAACTGTCTGTAACGTAGCAGAGAGGAAAGGGGAGGGCGTGGGCAGTGCATGAGATTATCTGTCTCATATGTTACTGTCAGGACATAGTTGCCGCCAAAGTGCTTCCAGAATACAGACGTCACCTTGCATGTGTGATTTAAGGTTTGCAAAGTTTGTCACAAACGTCTTCAAGGGGTTAATATATCCTGGTATTCCAAAGGGTTCAATATGCTATGCATTGTACAACAAGGTCTCCAGGTCCTACAAACAGAGCCTGCATAGTCATAAAACCTTAAGATAATGAATATGAAGAATGTGTTGTTTTGTTTTTGTTTGCTTTTTTTTACAGATCCCTCTAACTCCAGAGTATGTATTTAGAAAACCTACATTTTCACTTGTAGTAGTGGAACAGAAAATTGATCTTCCTGGTTTGCCTCTAAACTGACAGTTGGCCTGTAGACGGATGTCTTCACCAGGAGTCCTAATAATTTGCTTCTTATAAGATTTAGCACCCTGTTCACCAACATTTTGTGAGGGCAGATAATTTTGCAGATGTCACTGAAATACCTGTATGATATTTCTTGGTTGCAAATTATTTCACCAAAAAAAAAAAAATCTTCAGGATTCTTTGTTTCTTCAGAGTGTCTTTGTTTCCCTGTGTGCATGTTCAGTTTCTTTTCTTTCACCAGACTGGATACAGTAGTTGGACCCCCTCCAAGGTCATTAAGAGGTCGTATCAAGACGTTTTCTTCTTCTTTGCTGCATTCATATTACAGCCAGAATCAGAGGAAACACTCAACGTCTGGGTTAGAACTGGCTCTGCCCTGGCTCCCTGGCTCTCCTTTTAACATGGCTGGATACAGCCTGGGTCAAACAGCACTTTGATGTAATTTAAACTTGATTTGTTTGAAATACCACCATATTTGTAAACTCAATGCAACTCAATTTCCTCTAATAAATCGTTGCAGAATATTCATATGTTACAAGTGCAGGTTGACCCAGGTTTACCAGCACATTGTTTTCCTTCATCTAGAGTAAACACCACCATTGGAGGTCTTTAGGAATTCTAACTTTATCTTATTATTATTATTATTATTACCTCAGTGGTGCTATAGTAAACTTGTCACATATTTCATAGCCAAAAGACAGTGAAATAAATACCACAAAATATTATGATAAAAATTTTGACCAGTATTTCCCATCCCTAGTGGTCAGATAAGATCAGCTAAATCAATAATCTGCTGTTGTTTTGTTGTTTTGTCACAGTTTTTCCCCACATTAAAAAACCCATAAGACAAGTGAAACTTGACAATATCTTACTTTGATATTATAAACTTAATTTGAACAAATGAAGGGCTTTTTCTGTTGCCGTTGTGTGCTTGTTGTAAATATAACAAGAGCTATATAGGGTTATATTTAGAGACATGACTGCTTAATTTGCTATTTTGTCATCACCCCAGACAAATGAAATGCCCGTTTGTCAGCCGTTTTCAGAATTGAGCTGCATTGTGATGACTTGAACTCAAACCCTCTTATTGCTCCTATTAGACTTTGTTTGATAGTGGGGAAAAAGTCGGGTTTTGTTCTCCTCCAACATTTCCTGTCACCAGAGGGCGACACACTGCAATTCTAAATTGGGACTTCAGTGACTTGTCAAGCCTGATGATGACAGAGTGAGACTCTGCTCTAATGCTGAATAAGATTCAGATCTACAAGGGATTCAAGTCATCAGTTGGACTCCTGAGAAATGACACACTCCATGTTCAAAGTATCAGAGTCCTGCCATGAAGCCATTTTGATGTAGGATAGCAGTTTGATTATTGTGAAGCAAAGAGTAATTTGCTTCTGCAGTCAGTGAATTTGGTGGCAGTGAAAATATTTTTTTCACTGCCACAGTTTAGTTCTGTCTCGATAATCTACTTGATCATCTCAAGATGACATGCTTTCTTTGTTGCACAACAAGCGACAAGAATTTGAAGCCTAATTACATAGCTTAATGTTTACACATGTCTCCGCCCATCACCTATCCTCATTCTCATGAACTGGCGTTTGTAGTTTCGGTTTCTTTCATTCTTCCCGTGAAACGGACACTGCGTTTATGTCTTCCTGTAAAGGCTGAAGCTGGAGAGGTACACTCCTTTTCCAGTAAGCCCAATTTGTTTTGATCTGCTGACTCCAGTCGACTGATTCCTCACTGCCTATCTTCAATCAGTTGTGTTGAAATGAGAAATAACAACAAAACCCATCTTCATCAGATTGAACAAATTATCTACGTTGTCCATTTATCTTTAACTGTTATCTTTGTTTTCCATTCATATGAAGGACTTTTATGGATGTCTGTAAGGCAATGTTTATAAAACACTCAGGAAAGATAGTGGAGTCCAACTGATGCAGTTGAAAACAGATTTATATATTCTGCATAAAAAGACATAATCGGTATTTCTCACTGTCTGATTTTAAATCAGACTGGACTTACCCTGTTTGAGATTACCTAGGTCAGTCAAATTCATTTCTATTTGCTAAATACCACAATAAGACAGAGGGAGAGATTTTTATTATTTCTTGGGTTAGTGTTATACTACGATTATTGCCCCTTTAAATCATATTCAAAAACCAAGATAGTGTTTGCTTTTCAAGCTGTTATTGGTTAATTCAGTGGTTCCCAAACTTTTTCTCCTGGGCCCCCCCAGTGGTTTCCAAACATTTTCTGGACCGCCCCCCCCCCCCCCCTATGGATTACAAATAGCTGTCTGGTTGAACGTTTGTGAGGCTACTTGTTAAGCTCAAGGTGCTGGGTTGATATTAGCTAGTCATCGTTTAGCTAACTTTACCTGCATCCAACAGCTTTACTCAACTCAGTCGGTTAGTTTGGGGCAAAAACTGTGAAACGTTCTTTGCGTTTTGCTGGTTTGCTGCCGTGATCCTAACACACCTGTGTAGCTTCGTACATCCTTCACTGCTGCACAGGTGTAAACCCAGCGCGAGCGTCTTAGCGCTCATGTTACGTTTAAAGGCGGCTCGTAAAAACAGGCTACGACATGTTAACAACGGATTAAACAGTTTTAACTGCTGATAAAAGTGACAGAGGACACAGATATGGGAAGTGTGGAAGCCCCTACTGTATCAAATTGACATAGGAATAACAGAGAGTTGGCCATTCTAAGGTAAAAACCGAGCGCATACAGCGTTCATGTTAGTTTTTTTTTTTCATCCAGATGGCTTCCCGCGTCAATATTAAGAAATTGTTGACTCAAAACGAGTTCCTATATCTTGCTGAAATGTTATTTGTCAGCTAGTTTTGTCTTATTTCAAGTGTACTAAGATATTTCCACTAGAAACCAGACAAAAACACTTTATAAGATTTTGTGTTTTTGCAGTGCATCATAGAAACCTGATCTCAATGGGTTAGAAAAAGTCTGTGTAACTCAGTTACATTAGTCCAGAATTCCAGCTGAGGTTGATGTGAAAGAAGACTAAAAAACTTGATTCAGTTCAAAAGTTAATTCTACAAATTAGATCTCATCTTATGTTCCCTCACACATAGTTTTTTCCTCAGGGTTTAACTTTGAGTGTGGAAACTTCTAACCTGGGAGGATTTACAGTGTGTGTTGAGGAGTTTTAACAAATCAGCGTGCACATTAACCTGACTAATTAATTGACTACAACGTTGAGGCCTCTTGTGCATGCAAGGACGTGACTTTGTTTTCTTGGAGTTGGGATGCAATTGTGGTTTTGAAAACATGGTAAAAATGAGCTAAAAAATAAGGTTTTTCTTCACATCAGACAGTGATTTTTAAATGATACACAGTTATGTTCTTGTGCTTGAATGATGTCAATGCATCAAAACCATTGACACCCCTTGAACATTTTTCATTTTGTCACAATACAGCACAAAGTTCTGTCAAATATACTTAAGTCATGTTTGACATTTGCTTTAATCTTCACATCCTGATTTAGCTTATGATCAATTATAGATTAACTAAAATGAGACACAGTGGCTTTCTTGCATTACGGCATCATCCCCCTTCAGTGTGTGTGTGTGTGTGTGTGTGTTTTAGGGTGGATCAGATTCTTGGGAAAGGCCAGATTCCGGTGGATAAGAAACCAAGGGACAAACTGCACCACGATGGAGACTCTATGGAGGGCATGAGCATGTTGGGACGAGTGTGTAAAGTAGAAAGACAGGTGTGGCTTTACAAAGACAATATTTCTCACAAACAGTCCTCGATAAACTCTACCAGTCGAAATATTAAGAGGAAACGGGATCAAGACACGTAATTGAGCCCCCAATTTATTGAAAATACAGTAAATCGCAAACAGCCTGTACTGCTAACAGTGTTAACGGAGGAATCTTAGTAGGAGTTTCCACTACGTTCTTATACATTATTTCAATTTGTTTATATGCTTGATCTAAATGCTTAATAGGCATGTGAAGCTGCTCCATGTGGTGATGGAAGGGCATCTTCATGAAGGGCCCTTCATAAGGCCCTTCATGAAGGGCCTCCATGATCTGGAATTGACTATTTGTCCTAAACCTGCCCCACCATTCCTAATTATTTTGAATTTGATCAAAAGAACATGCATGATGGTTGAAAAGAGGTAATTTTTTTTACCTGCAAGAAGTCCTTTGTTAGATGGCGGTATTGTCCTGTTGAAAGACCTATGCAGACATCACCTTTAGAGATGAAAACCCTCCTTCAAATGATACATACTTGAAGTACGAGTCTTTATTTGAGGTGAGGAGTTGCTTAGGTCTTCATGGACTCCCCATCTAAACCACCAGCTCAGGATAGGTGATTTTTTTTTATGGGGCTATCACTTGACTTTTTTGTGCAAATCCCCTTTAGATTTTTTATTTTATTCTTTAATTTACAAGGCCTGCAATGGATCACTGCAAGAGAGCTTGCTTGTGCAGTACCACAATCCTACCATAGAGTGTGAATGCCAGATATGGAAAATGCTCCACCAACAAACTGGTTTTAATGTGAATATTTCTCATTTCTTGCCCCGCCTTAAGATTTCTGATCAAGAATGTTTTTTACTAAATGTTGTGCAATAAACGGATGTGTCTACTTGTCTTGGATCTCGTTTACAGTAATCTTATACCTGTTATTCAGGAAGAACTTGTCCAAGTACTGAGATTAGTTTTGTTATGATGGGCAGATTTTTTTTTTAATGGAATGCTTTACATTCTTTACTTGCTTTCAAGTTTTCTCCATAATAACCATTGTTCTCTCTCACACCAAGGTGTCCTCTATTGAAACAAAGTTGGATTCGTTGCTTGATGTTTACCGCCAAGTTCTCCAGAAGGGTCCTTCAGGGCTCTCCCTCTCCTCTTTGCCCCTTTTTGAGCTGGAAAATCACCAGCACCACAACTTGGACTACCCATCCTCCCCCCAGAGGGGGGATGCAGTTAGAGGGCGAGGAGACAATGGTGGCGGCGGCGGGATACACCGTTCTCATGGTGCCAACCCAAGAGGCCTGCGGCTCATTCTGGCACCGGCCGATGACGATTGTCCTCCAGATTCAGCGCCTCCGTCCTACCCCCCTTCCACTGCCTCACTCTCCCCTTCACCTCTGCTACCCCCAGACAGCCCTTACCCAACCCTTGCTATCAATTCCAAAAAATCCCACTTTCCTGATCTGCCGCCTCCGCCAGCGTCGACTGGGAGCTTTACTCTCCAGCTTCCTCCCATGGTTCACCCCTCACACCTCCGATGCCCCGCTGACCCAGTCTCGGATGATGTGACAGATGAAGTAGGAGCCAATGACCAGAGTGTGGGCCCTTCTGTCATTGTAGGATGCAGTGCTGATGGTAGTGCTGACGGGGGCGGCGAGGCAGGGTTCGCACCCGGAAGGGTGCAGCTGCGGAAGAAGTCCGGCTTGAAATCCGGAGGGGTCTACAGGAGGCATTTGAGCCTGGAGGTTAACCCATTGCTGCTGCTCTCATCTAACCCAGAGAGGAGGCCTACAGACTGGGCAGGCAGTCTAGGGAAATCCCTCTCTGTGCATAATATCAACCAGCCTTTAACCAATCGTGCCCCTGGCCTTTCCGCCGCCCTCAACAACAGCAGCAGTAGCAGCAACGACAGCGAGCGCGGCAACGGCCACAGTGACCTCAGCAACTGGGATGGGACAGACCTCTTCATTAGTGAGTGCAAGCTGAAGCCGGCAGCTGACCACTATGACTTCCTGTCCCAGGGACCGGACAGCAGCCAGTCGGACATTTTACAGACTGAGGAGGAGGATGTTCCTCTCTCAAAGGGAAACTCGGAGTTCCTTGGTCAATCCTCACACTTACAGCTGGTGTAAGCACACTGACTGAAAAACAAAACACAAACTACAAACTGTATGTACACATACTGTGGCCAGCGCCACTTTTTAAACATATTTATATAGGGCACCATGCACATCATGCTCTGAATTTGACACTTTATACATGTACAAACAGTGTTTTCTGTTTTGTGTGACACGATTATGCCCATTTGCATATAAATCACATATTACACACTTTTATGTGGCACCTAAATGTCTGCATCCAGTAAGAAGAAAGAACGTACGAGTGTGAACGCAAGTGGCCATGTTCATGCTACACAAAATACGAAAACTATATATGCAGCACTTTGCTAAATTATTGATACTCCTTGAACTTTTTCACAGCTTGCTTCTTTAAAATCCCAACGTTTCACACATTTTCTTGGGTTTTTATTCAACACACCAACACAAGGTGTAAAATACTCATAGTTTTTTTGAAGCCTTTAACGTGTGTTCCTCCAGGATTGTCCTATATTTTGCTCTGTCCATCTTCCTCTCTGAGTTGCTGTAAAATAGTATCTACTCCCTTGCAGATTTGTTCTAGTTTTCCATTTTGTCTTGGTGTTGGGTTTAAGTGGAGGGTTTTTGAGCACTAACTTGTTAAAGGTCATGCCGCGGCATTTTAGTCTCACTCTGACCAGCTTCTATGTTCCTGATGAGAAAAGGAAATCTCCTCACTGCGATTCTGCCAACCCCATGTTCATAACTCAATCACATAAATTGCTGAAAAAGTACATTGGCTTTTGTGGTTGTTGCAAGGCAAACTGTGAAAGAGTTCAAGGGGTATGAATACATATGCTAAGCACTGTAAACAATCTTTCAGGAGAAAATGCAGCTTTCCTGGCTCCTTCACTCAGTATCATGACTCAAAGCACAATGTTAATTTTGACAAAAGATGCTTCTGTTGGAAGTGCTGGAAAATAGCCCATAAATGTTTATTTTTCTTCTGAGTAGAATAAGAATGTAAATGATGTAAGTCAACCTATCTGGCTCTTCACGTGAACAATTGAGTTTTCTTTCGTTTCAAAGCGACTCTTTAACTTTCTTCTTTCTATTAGTCAATCTGGACCTCAACTTAAACCAAAGAATGTAATCAAAATTCATCCAGCACAAACGCCACATGCATCCATTTTTGTTAAAAAGGAGAAAGAAAACATGAAAAAAATATATTTTTAAAGATCATTTGGCAAGCTGAAGGTGTAAAGATCACAAAACACCAAATATTGTAAGAGGGAGCTACTAGAACAAAAGCTGAGATACACACTTATTCTTTGTTCTGTATAAATGATTGTATTTGATCTTTCTTGCAAGATAAGAAAAGCCATTTTCTGTCTAGTTTGTGTTTGTCTTTAATGCTAAACCTCTTACTTAGCTTTCCATACACAGATCACTTCCTGGACGGTTCTCACAAACCAATTACTAGAGGCTTAAATCTGTGGGAATGGGAAACGACAAATAATCAATGAAAAAAAATAAAAAGCAACAAACCGCAAACTGCATGTGTTGAGGCCACAGAGGAGTTAATCACATGATGATCTAAAGCATTTTTTGAAGTCGGCAATTGGGTAAAGGTTTGACCCTTCCCTCTGATTTTGCACAATAGTTTGGTAAATTAAATGCTAATGATTTGAATGCGGATTTAGCAAAGATTACTAAAGTGGACCTTCTCGATCATGCATGAGATGCTGCATGTGTGGAACTGCTGATGTCAATGTCAAACATGCAAACATATTCTGCCTTCTTGAACCTTGTTTTACTTTTAATTTGTAATATTTTGGTAGGGTACATTTGTTTTATGAGTTAATAAAATAGCCACCTACTATGTCAACGCAATGCATGCAACACTTCACTGGAATCTGATGTTTCCCTTTCCTGTATAAGTCAAAATTAAAAGCTCCTGCACTGATTAAATACCCTTTTTGAACAATTTGAATTGAAAGGAGGGTGTTATTGACCAGGATGTGCAGTTTTTGATTTAGCATGCACATTTTCTTGCTTTATTCAGATATCCTGATTATTTAAAAAAAAAAAAAAAAAAATCCAAGTTATTGTTGATGAGAACCACAAAATTGTCAGGTTGGTTCAACAACCATCTGGTGTTCTTTTTGGATTACCTCTACAAACAATTTGTAAACATTAGATCGTAAAGTTGCACAAGTGAATCAAGGTTCACTGGCAGACTTTGGAAAATGTTTGACATAACTGATGCCTTTTTGTCTCAATTTTGCTGCAAATATATATATATATATATATATATATATATATATATATATATATATATATATATATTCTGTTCAAAAAAATAAAGGGAACACTCAAATAACTGAATGAATGAAATATTCTCATTGAATACTTTGTTCTGTACAAAGTTAAATGTGCTGACAACAAAATCACACAAAAATCATCAATGGAAATCAAATTTATTAACCAATGGAGGCCTGGATTTGGAGCCACACACAAAATTAAAGTGAAATGTTCCCTTTATTTTTTGAGCTATATATATATATATATATATATATATATATATATATATATATATATATATATATATATATATATATATATATATATATATATATATATATATATGAAATATAACTATTTCATATATATATAGTTTTTTTTTACTCCTCCACCAACTATTTCAGTCATTTTAATATCTTCTGTGTTTGATTTGGATATTGGTTCATTTTTGGCACAGTCACTCTTGTCTTAAAATATGTTTTACTGTCAGTTACTTCCTTTATTGACGTCGTAACTTCCTCTGCATTTGCCCCCGTTTTGGAAGTGGATTGCTAATTCATTTAACACTGAAAGTTAGAGCAAGTATTATTTTCAGAAAAAATGGTAACAATTAGCATTTGTGTGATTTTTGTAAAGCTCTTTAATCCATATAAAATTTCATTCTGGTGCAAAGAAAACATTCTCATCACAAACAGTGCAGCTTCTAGTGAATGCTGGGGTCTGGCAATGTGACATGGTATGTTCATGCCTGCATGATATTGGAACAGATGTAATGTGTTTAATGGTTGACTGGGAAACTTTATCAGCCAATCGACTCAGATAGCTAGAATGCTGAGGAACTAAAGAGGCTATACTTCCCATGTGACATGCTAATGTTTGCAATCTGTAAATTGCTTAAGGGTGCCTTTTTGCTGAAAGAACTGCTTTTATTTCCATACATCGCCTACAACCTATTATATCAGATTGTACTTAAGTCCAACTGCTCATCTTGAACTGGGCATCCAGTCGTGTGGCGTTTAGCCTGAGACTTGATGACTTCAATGGCCGAAAATACTTAATAATTACTCTACTGTTTGAACAGTAATTTATGACACAGCTGGCCTTAAAGCTTGATGATGTTAACATTGTTATTTCTTTTAAATTAATTTATTAAAGTGCACATTATATTCTCTGGATGAGAAATGCAAAAATGATTTTATTATTCATTAATAAAGTATGGATTAACAAAACTGTTTCTCGTGTGTTTTCTAAATCATTTTAAGGGGGAGTCATATCTATCCAGTATTCATCAACTTCACCAGATAGAACCAAAAAATATATTTTGCCAAAGCTCTAATAGAGTAGAATATTTAACGAATAGTTTAAGGGAAGTTCGGTGAAAGTCAACGTCCAGAAAACTTCTCCAGAGGTTAGTTTTAACATTTACAGTGTAACTATCAATGAATGTTTTCTTGGAGAGTTCCCTGAATGATAACTACAAAATTCTTTATGGTTGGTCTTTATGATTATTTTCACAGCAGATATATTCCCTAAACATAAAAAAAAGCATATAACCTTCAGTCAATACAGGTTAACCCTAAGGGAACATCCCCCTGAACATAAGTTTCAACACACTGTTTTTCTTGGAAGAATCAAGTGTTCTTGAAAGTTATCTGCAACTTTTCTTTAGAGAACCTTCAGGGAACATTTCTCAAAAGGTTACATGAAAAGTAACCATAACTTTCACAATGCAACTTTCCCTGAACGTTTATCATTTAGTTTCAACTGCAGCAGAGCTTTCTGGCAGCTGGAAGGGAACTTTCACCAGACACCACAGGATCTTTCAGTGAATTTAATGTAATGTATTATGAACTAATGCTAAAATAATAATATAATAAATAAAAATAAAACATAGCACGATGCTAATAAAGTTGCATTATTTTGTTTCTGAAGTGAAGTTGAACACCTTATTGCAACTATCAGTCCCTAATCATCAAATCAAATTCCGTTCAAAAACACCGTAAAAAACACACCATGCATTAGTCATTTAATTTAAAAGACAATATGCTACAGACAAATACTTCTTCCACATGTATAATCTTATAAAATGCACAAAATTACACACACGCAAAAACATAAACGTATATTTAACTGGTTCCTGCCCAGACAGGAAGTGAGAAAGAGATTTCTTTGAGACTTCAGGGTTGATGGTGGCGCAGCAGAATTTAAAATGTCTGACTGGGAGGACGAGTACGACAAGCACGGTGTTGCCATTGAGAAACCTGCCCCTAAACTATCTGCGACTAACAACACGTGTTTGGGAAAAGATAGCCAAGGAGATGGAAGTGTTTATTCCGGTCTAAAAAGTCAAACCTGGTCTAGAGAACCGAACGAGGCGAGAGTTGAGCGCCGCCGAGATGCGTTCGAGTTCAGGAGCCGAAGAGGTGAAACAGACCGCGGCGGGGGGCCTGGAGACCGTCGGAGAGGGAACGAAATGTCCGACGGATTCCAGCCTCTTACTTTCAAAGTGGAAAATATGTCCATTGGAAGGATAATTGGTAAGCTTAAAACCTGAACTCAGCTTAAAACAGACGTTGCTATTTGGTCTGCTAATTATGCTAAGTTAATTATTTTCTACCGTTTTAACTTCTTCCCAATTTAAATATTTACCGTTTCTTAAGCGGCTAATTTTACTGAATCGGGCAAAAACACTTTTAAATGTTTTATTTGTGTTTTGAAGTCTGGCTTGTTAAGGTTTAACATTGAACTGTGTTCACAGGTCGCGGCGGAGCTAAAATTCGTGAACTTGAAGAGAGCAGCGGTGCTCGGATCAAGGCAAGTGCTAACAGGAAGCGAGTAGGACCGCCAGAAACGGCGTCCTCGTTGCACACTGGAAACGCTTTGGGGTTGAATTATAACTGCTTATTGCATAAGTTACAAAAAATAGGTTCCCATTTATTAAGGATGTGTTTGTATTCATCTTAATTTTGGAGTAACTATAACCACGAAGTACATCGACCTGCTTTTTCTCAAAGGCAGGTCTTGCTTCTCGGGTAGGAAAACAACAATCAACCAAAAAAAAAAAACTGTAGAAACTGTGGGCTTGTCTGCAGACCTTTCTTATGTTTTGTATCTAGAGCGATTTACAGTTCTGTTTTCCACAAAAATTTGTTGTTGACTTTAATAAAATTTACCTTTTTTATTTTACTATTGAGCAGATAAAACTTTGTTTTAAAATGTGAAGAAAATATATTTTAGTGGCCCTAAGGTCTTTCAACTTAGCAACTCAAGCTCTCTTGGCAAAAGGTTAGGACACCATTTCAGTAAGCCACATGTTTACTGGATTGGACTTTACTAGCTGTGGTAATTTGACTATTTTAAAAATCTACCCTTAACAATAATTATGAAATGTATTGTTTAATCTTTTTTTTAAATGCTTGTTTTAAGGGTCAAAATCAAGCTTGCAACAAGCATTCCAGTCTTACTATTATTTTTAGAATCTTCCACATGAAAGATCTTATCCATGGGTTAGAAAACCATTTGCTTTTGTATCAAACCCTCAGATTTTATTATTGATATGTTATTAAAAACAACTTACAAACTATCAGTCTAAGTTGAACAGACATCCAGCTAAACGTGAATCAAAAATGGATTTGTTGAAACAAAAGTGAGGCACCTACGTTTTTCCCAAAGTAAATAAACGTATAAAAACCTGAGTTATATTTAAACAGAAACTGCACACTTATAAGTTAGTCTGTGTTCCTGAATACTTTATTTAAAATGTAACTTTAAGACACAGTTGAGAGCATGTCTTAGGATATTTCCAGTGTAAAATGTAAATATTTTTTGTTTTGGTTTTAAAGATTACCAGGGGAGATTACGATGGAGAAGTGTCCATCTCTGGTTCGTCCGCTGCTCAGCAAAAGGCCAGAGGAATGATTGAAGACCTGATTGCAGGCGGCTCTTCTAGTTACGGTACATATTAGTCTCTTTTGGAAGTGGTGAATTTTACTTTCACTGGGGAAAACTAACTGATAAGGCTTCAAGCTGGAGCTTTAAACAACATTTTGGTGATTAAATAAAAAAACATGAAGTAAAAAAACTGACATCCACTATAAATAAACTGAATTACTTATGGCAATTTTGTAAGGGTGAACATCTGGGCCTGCAAGACCATGAGTTAAAAGGCTTATTTTCCTACAATATAACATGTGTTAATCAGTGTGTTATTCTGTTTAATACACCTAATCCCTTCTCCTTTGCTTTCATTCTTCTCATTGAGAAAATTTGATCAATTGCATTGAGAGACCAGTTAGCCAGATACATAATTTGTAGATTCGGAGGATGTGCAAATACTACTTTCTGGTCAAACATCAAGTTTCCTTGTCCTGCTGCTGTTGGTCAATACACTTTCTTCAAGTTCTTGGTACTGCGTTTTGTTTCTGAGGTCCAGCTAGAGGCCGGAACAGTGATGGGGAAAGGTTTGGAGGAAGAGCGGGTACAGGAGGGATGAACAGGAACGACTCCGCCTGGTCGAAGGAGGCGCCGCAGGCTGCAAGTGACAGCCCGACCTCGTCGGCCATTGACTGGAATGACATCCGACAAAACAGGAAAAAATTTGAGGAGCTGAAGTGGAAAGGTGGGGCAGCCGATTCACGCCGAGTTCAGTCAGTAATGCGTTTTATTGCTGAACTGCTTTGGCGTTATGTACCCAAGTGTAAATAATGATTCCAGTGAAAACAAAATATATGCGTGTCATCCATGAGTTTGATCGAGCTCCTGTTGATGTTCTCAAACTTTTCTCAGACCTCCCACCGCTGAAGAAGAACTTTTACACAGAAGCAGCGAGTGTGTCCATGCTCACACCTGATGAAGTCGCTGCATGGAGGTAACTTCTTTTTTTTTTTTTTTTTTTTTTAACATCTGGCTGTGCCTTTTATTATAGATAAAAATCCAATTTTATTCTCAAACACTGAAGCTTCCACTAGATTCTTCTTTTATTTTCCGACTTATACTAACATCAGTGACCAAAACTAATAATATTGTATTTAATGAGCAGCAATTTTAAGAAGTGTAAGGGGGAGCCTTACAGCTACAGCAGGCAAAATGCTTTTTCTTGTCTGCTGAAACGGAGAGAACCTGATACCCAGGCAAGGCGCTTAGTCATCTTTTAATTGTCTACTTTGTGTGGCTTAAACCACATAAGAACATGAACTGCAGGAAGTGCTCTTTCAGAGTTGGTATGTGAGCCGCAGGGCAGATGTTTGCGTCTGTCCTGTGGAAGCACTTGGCTGTTCTCTGCTGATTTCCCCTGACATTTGCTAATACTGGTACTAAACAGAAAAAGTTGTCTGTGGGGAATATTTTTTTAAATATTACCGTCAAAGTACCTAACAACAGAGGCTTAATATTTTTTGTACCATTAGTAAAGCTGTTTGCCTTTTTGTCAGTCTACCTGCTGCCTCTTTAAATACAGTAAACCAAATCTGACCACTTTGTGATGTGAAACAAATTTTCCCCTATTTTTACAGGAAGGAAAATAACAATATATTTGTAGATGACATAAAGGAGGAGGGAGAGAAGCGACCCATTCCTAATCCCTGTCGTACGTTTCTGGAGGCTTTCCAACCGTATCCAGAGATTATGGAGAATATTGAGCGTGTTGGTTTTGTCAAGCCAACCCCCATCCAGGTATTATCCAAGCACTTACACAATTTCATGAAATAACATGTTTTCAGTTATCTTTTTTTTTTTTTTTTTTTTTTTTACACAAATCCTATTCTTAGAACAAAATGAAACATTCTCATCAGCAGATGAAACAAACTTTAGAGCGGTGCTATCAGACTATCTAACATTGGTGCATTTTTTTCTGTTTCGGAGTGTTGAGCTAAGCTCAGACTCAATGCAAATGGCCCTGCACTTTTACCAGTAAACTGTCACTACATGTGTGGCCAGGTGCAGCAAGGAGAATGCCCAGGAGCGATTTAGTTTTGAAAGTACTCCATAGCGGCATTGTTGGGAATCCTTATCTGCTTTAGGCCCATTTATGAAATTCGTATCTGTAGTCCCCATCAGAAGAAATGAAAGTGCACGAATGGCCCTAACAACTGAGAGAACTTCTTTTTTTTCTTTGTATGTAGAAAGTACCTCTCTTATTGTCAAAAATGAAACCAGATTCTTGTGTGTGAATCGCCACTAAATATTTTCCATTTCCTCTTGACGAAGCATGGCACATTCAGGTTTCACTATTTTTCTTCCTCTACTCTGATGTGCTGAAGTTGCTCTTTTTAAGCTTCTCTAAACATCAAAGGTGGATGTTTTTCTCTTCTCTCTTTTGTTTGCATCGTCTAACAATCTCTGTGACTTTTCAATAACGTCTGATTGTTTTTATTTCTTTTCTAAGTAGTAGATGTCTAAATATTTACTGTCACCAAGTAAATATTCCTTAAACCCTCACTCATCAAGGTGTCCATGCATCTTTAAAAAGCCATAAATTGATGCATTTAGACAGAAATATGAGCTTAGCTTTTTTGCATCCATCATGGGTAAGTGCAAATATATCACCAGTTGGCTGGACATTGTTCGTTTTTGCCTCTGGCTCACTTCTGTTGCCTTAAACGTACTTCAAGTTTACATTATCAGACTTAACTTAAGACACTATCAGTCTTAAGTTTTAAATTTGATCTGCAGAAAGCCTGATTATGTTCATGTTTTGTCAAATTTTTATACGGATGTAGGGGGGAAATTAAACTGCATTGTCATCCTGTTAAGTTTGCCTTTTATTTCACAATAACAGAAGAGGAGAGATTTAATATTAAAATGGGATGTTTAGATAACTCTACATTGTGCTGGTATCATTAACATTATTTCTGCTTTGCGCTGAAGCACTAGGTTTATTGCACAGCTTATCTGCACAGGTGAGCTTGAGCAAGTGATTGTTCTGAACAGACCTTTCAGTCATTGTTTCGGTTTCATAAAGCCCAACTCTGTTGCTGATTTTACTGCACCACATCAGAAGTACCAACAAAGAGTCTCAGAACAATTTATATGTGGATATTTTTGATTTAATTAACTTATAAAATCAATAAATAATAATTAAATTTATAAAATCAAAGTAATAGCAGAATCATTTATTCTCAGAGATCAGGCTAGAGAAGGAAGAAAATGAAGAAGTGAAACTTGACACAGTTCTCTTTGATATCATCTTCAGTCACGTAAACGGCACCTCCCCTCCAACTCCCTCATCTCAGGGAGTCTTTTTCTCAGGCTTCTTACAAAGAAACCCCTGTGGCCTTGAACCAAAACCCTCAAAGGAGTTTTGCTAAAGTTTTATCAGCTTCCATTTTTCCCTGTAATTAAGCCAAAGTTTCTATTTTGTCAACCGAACATGACCAAACTCTGTTCCTTTCATTAAGTTCAAATGAGGACCATTAGGATTTATGCGCCATTTAAGAACCGACTGAACGCCTGTGTACATTTTGAAGTTACTTAATTTGATAAAAGTGCCGCTTGTATTAACATGGTTGATGACCTGCTGCACGATCCGTTGACCAGTCTCAGGCCTGGCCGGTGCTTCTCATCGGGGAGGACCTGATAGCGATTGCTCAGACAGGAACAGGGAAAACTCTGGCCTACCTGCTGCCGGGCTTCATTCATATGGACGGACAGCCTGTGTGAGTTCAGAACTTTTTTGCTTTTATGAAAATGATCACTTGGATTATTTTTTGTGCATTTATTAAAACCCTTGTGTTCTCGTTTCAACAATAGACGCAGAGCTGAAAGGGGAGGCCCGGGCATGTTGGTGCTGACCCCTACCAGAGAACTTGCTCTACAGATTGAAGCAGAGTGCAGCAAGTACAGCTTCAAAGGATACAAAAGGTAACCTGTGATAAAGGATCAGTTATTTGTGATTTGATAGAATCACGGTGTCCTTCTTTTCCTCCGTCTCTTAGCATCTGTGTCTACGGAGGGGGAGATAGAAGAGGACAGATCAACCTGGTGAAGAGCGGCGTGGACATCGTGATCGCTACACCTGGCCGACTCAACGACTTACAGATGAACGACCTCATCAATCTACGCTCCATCACCTACTTGGTCAGCTTTTATTGCTTTTTCTTTTCCAACATTTGCAGTACAGAATGCAGTAGCCTCTTTCTTTTCGACGATTGTGTTTTTTTAGAAATTCTTGTTCTGGAAAGGTTTAAATCTGAACTTTTATCTACTTTTACATGCTGTTTGGAAAAGTTTTGATGCTGAAGTGATTGTTGGGGTGGGGGGGAAAGGTGCTGGACGAGGCTGACCGCATGCTCGACATGGGCTTCGAACCGCAGATTCTGAAGATTCTGCTGGACATTCGTCCAGACCGGCAGACAGTCATGACCAGGTATACCTCAGTTTTTAATCATAGTAGGGACATTAGTACTTAATCCATAGCAAAGAAGATCGGACAGCTCTTGAGGAGTTGGCCAAAATAGCTTTGCTGGAGTAATCTGTGTTTATGTACATAAAAATGTTTCATCATGGCTGAAAAGAAGTTGGATTTTGAGAAGCATCAGATATAATTTAATCAGACATTTAAGGATGTTTCTAACAATAGAAAGTAATGTAAAGAATCCTTTCACTGCTTATTCTTAGCCAACTGTAAATATTCTTCCTGGTGTTTCAGTTTCCTTCCCAATTTAATATCAAATGTATGATGTAAAAGACTGAAAACTGAATTGCTATTGTTGGCTTCATGTTTCAGTGCCACCTGGCCCACAGGTGTAAGAAGATTGGCTAAATCCTATTTAAAGAATCCCATGATGGTTTATGTGGGAACTCTGGACTTGGCTGTAAGAGGAAGTGAAAACATTCTGTTTGTGCTTCACTTTTATTTCGTCTTTTGTTTCCCCGTGCTTCATGCTTTGCGTCTCTCCATCTGTCCATCAGGCAGTAAACACGGTGCAGCAGACCCTAGAGATTGTTAAGGAGGAGGAGAAAAAGATGTATGTTTTTGACTTCATCAGGAACATGCAACCCCAGGATAAAGTCTTAATCTTTGTGGGCAAGAAGATTACGTGAGTGAGGAGATGACCACTGCTTTTAAAAGATGAGCCACAACTACTGTTGGAACCTGCACCGACTGTGTGCCCTCTGTTTGTGTTTCTGTGAAACCAGTGCAGACGACCTGTCGAGTGACATGTCTTTGCAAGGTATTGCTGTGCAGTGTCTCCATGGAGACCGCGAACAAAGCTCCCGGGAAGAGGCTCTCCGGGACTTTAAGGAGAGTATGTCAGAAAACCGTCATTTATTCATTTTCAACATTTAAAAGTCCTAAATTTGTTTGATTAAAATGCCTTAATTTAATTTAAAACAATGTCTGTTGGCCTTAAATATGTTCATTACAGGTCTTAAACTACTTTTTTTTTGTGCACATGACACCTTCATTGCATTCTGTGATTCAATTATTACAATCACAAAAATCAGTAATTATCTGCTAATTCTAGCCTGCTTTTTTTGCTTTTTCTTGGGCACAAAGCTGAGTTCACAGTGTTTGCTGTGCTTAATTGTAATTCTGTAAGTTCTCCCAGACATCTCCCATATTTGGAGTGTTTTTTTTTTCTGACGTAAATTTCATTCATGGTGGCACTTGATAGATCTTAAATAAGACATATTTTAAATAGATTAGATATTGATAAATACTTTGTTAAATAAGACTCCCCCCCAAACCAGTCCTTTTTGAAAACAATTTGTTGCACTGGACTTCATTTAGTGCCAGTGTTTCCCAACCCTGGTCCTTCAGGCTGTCCTGCATGTTGTAGATGTTTCCCTGCTTTAATGCACCTGATTCAGCTGATTGCAGTTCAGCCATTGCCTGTTAATCTGCCATCAATTGAAATCAGCTCGGCTGAAACAAGGAAACGCCTTAAACGTATAGAGCAGTGTGCCCTGAGGATCAGGGTTGGGGAATCACTGATTTAGAAAGGTCAAATTAATGGCGCATAATACAAATACATGCCACAATATTTGGGTTTTTACTTGTAAAAGGCATGAACCATTTCCTTCCACTTCCCAATTAAGGAACTGCTGGTCTACCACATTAATTAACAGAAAAATACATTGAATTTTGCTAGACTTTGTTTTGGGTTTATTTACCCAGAATTCCCTGCGTTATAGTCCACTTCCTGCTTTTGGGGTGGTTTCCAATCCGCTTAGAATTTACATAAAAATTCAAACTACACCAGAATTTGCTATTTTGTTCCCCGTCAGAGTTCGATTGCACATTCAGACCTCCCCAAACAAACCAGAGTTCAATTAAAGCAGACTAAGCGGGGCTGGTGTGAATGCACCCTTAGTGTTTGTGTTCACTTTTTCAGGTCGGGTTCGCATCCTGGTCGCCACAGATCTGGCCTCCAGAGGGTTGGATGTCCATGACATCACGCATGTTTTTAACTACGACTTCCCAAGAAACATCGAAGAGTACGTCCACCGTGTGGGCCGAACAGGCCGAGCAGGGTAAGAGATCGACGGTGTTAACCATCACATGTGTAACCTTATCTTACTCTGGGTTAGTTGTGACGGGGATGCATTTTTATTCCAGACGATCCGGTGCTGCTGTTACTCTGTTAACTAGAGATAACTGGAGGATGGCCGCAGAGCTGATTTCTATCCTGGAGAGAGCAGGACAAGTAAATACTTGCAAATTGTTTATCAGAACGTTTAAATGGAAAATATCAATACTGAAAAGTGTTGCCCTAAACATTGACCAATAAATGTATGTATATCAGTCAACAAAGGAAGGTTATTCAATGACATTGATGTAACTGACTTGTAATGATATGAAATCTAAATTATGCAACATTTAAGGGAAGGCACCAACAATGCTGGCATTTGGTGCAGTATCTGAATGTGTAAATGTTGGGTAGCAACCCACATTACATGATGTTGTTTCAGGACGTCCCAGAAGACTTGGTGCTGATGGCAGAGAGATACGAGAAGCACAAGATGGAGAGAGAGATGTATACTCCAAGAGGACATGGATGGGGTGGAAGAGGAGGCGGTGGACGGAGAGACGGCAATGACAGAGGCCAAAACTGGCGATTCTAATCTCTGGAGATGTAAGTTTGCACGCTCTCTAAAGCTCAGATCCAGTCCTCGAGAGCTGCCGTCCTGCAACTTTCAGATGCTTCCCTGCTCCAACACACCTGAATCAAATGAATGGCTCGTTCCCAGGCCTGTTCAGAGCTGATCCCGGTCTGTTGGAGTATGGATCCATCTGACGGTATCTCTCGAGGACTGGACGTGAACACCCCTGCGCTAAACAACCATGTGAATAGGACTGTGTAATTTTACGATATTTATCGATATATTTTTTTTTCTTCAAAAAGTATCGATTTTTCATCTGCGAGTATCGATGCATTAAATCCTACTTTGAGTTTTGTGTCAAATTCATATGAATGAAATGACAGCTATCACACATGACATTTTTTACCCAGTTGCACATGTACATTAAAAATGACATGCAATGAAACAACCAGTTACAATTAATTAATGAAATAAAATGGATAAATTACATTGAATAATATAAGTGAATAAGACTTAAAAAAAAGTTTCTTGTCTGCATAAGCAAATACACAAAGTCACACAATTAGCATTTTAACAAAGCAAATGTATAACAAAAACATCTATTAAATTAATTCAATCCAAGTCTGGAACAGTCACAAAATGTCACCAAAATCACTTTGTTTCTCTAAAATCTTTCATAAAATCATAAAAATGTATTGAATAATATCATTTGCTGTATATTGTGATATCATATCACAATATACGATACCGCGTATTGTATCATGAGGTTAGTGTATTTATAGCGTAAGAGGAAAATGTACCGTCATGCAGCACTAAACTATTAAGATTGGTGAACGTCAATAAAAATGTGACACACAGACTATTAGTAAAAACAGAAAATAATGAAAATGTATTTTTGTGTTACTTTGGAAATGTGACATTTTGTTTTTTTTTTTTCTTTCTCAGCAGGTTGGAATACAGTCTAAAGCTGGCTGTAATTTCTTTTGATTGTACATAAGTTTTTTTTATTCTTTTGCTTAAAATTTATTTTAAAAAATGTCTGTTTTGCCAGGTAGACATCATTATTGTTTTTCATAGAAGTTTAAAGGTTAGCAGAATGCACTGTTCTTAGTCGAGTGTTTGTTTTTTCTGTGTCATCAGCCTTGTTTCTATAGACTGAATATGTGTGGAATTTTTTTGGGGGGGAAACGTGTTAAATAAATTCTCTTTTTGAAGAAACATCCTGTCCAGTGTGCATCTTAAGTTGTCGTTCAAAATATTTAATTACAAAGGTCGAGGTATTCTGTAATTGTAAAGGAAAAAAACAAAATGTTTAATTTCTATTGCTTCCTGTCTTTCAACTGTATCAAGAATTTTGCAGACTGAAAAGATAAGGAAAATAAATTAAACTTCAAAACTTTACTATTTTCCCAACCCTGTAAATGATCTTTTCTTCACTTTTAACCACGGCAAGAAGGCAGTGGTGCAGTGAATGTAGAGTATCTAATCTTGTAAGTGTCTTCCAACACTTAAACAGACACAGTCCTCCTGAGAGGCCAGCATGGTCACGCTAAGTTTGAAAAGACTGAAGAAGCAAAACAAATAAAACTTCATAATCATTACCTTTCTACCAAACTCAAAGGTAAGATTTTAGTTGACCCACAGCATGAAGGCTCTTGTGCAGCGTATAGAGTAACTAGAAAATTCCTGCAGTACTTTTAAGGGGCATGCCAAAGTGTGCCCGTCGGTTTGGACCCAGCGTTCTGATGCAAAAAATTAGCATTAATGCTAAAGAAAGCTTCAATGTAGTCAATAACCTGTGGAGAGTCAGAAGCATGTGGACTAAGCTGTACTTATACCATTCAGTATGTTGCATACGGTAAAATTAGCCAAAATGCTAATAATAGCATGAATGGTATCAGTAGAATGTGGGGTATCACCACCATGATGTCACCCATTGACTCAGTCCAACCAGTATTCTAAACATGGCTAATAAGTAAATAAATTGGCTAAAAGCTTATTTTAGGTCAAATGCTAATGCGTGCAAGGAAGTGCACTAGTGGGTGGCAGTGAAATGATAATGTTTGTGCTGATGTTAATGAACTGCCTTGCTGCAAACATAAAAGAAGAAGAATATTTTTGCACCGCCTGTGGCGGTGCACTGACGTGAGGGGAGTATGCAGGCTTTTATTTTGAAACTTTCAGTAAGCTTCATTTGAAATGGCAACACTAATCCCATGTGTAACAGTGGTTTGGTTAAACCAGTTATCCAACACAAAAAAGAGCAATTACATGATGTAAAAATTGTCAAGGCTTTTATTTTGAAAATTTTCAATAAGCTTCATTTGAAATGGTCACACTAATTTCATGTGTAATAGTGATCGGGTTAAATCAGTTATATGATGCTCAAAGCACAAGTAGTTTATAATACCAGCAAACTCCTCCTCTGTAATAATTGAATGTTCCGCCATGTTGTAGTTCTGACATGCTGCTCAGGCCTCTGTTTTAACTGAGTCTTGGCCATAGATAGAACTATAGTTATGGCAGTTCCTTTCTCTGGATTCTGTTGCTATAGCGATTGGCCCTCAGCCAACTGCTGTGTGTGAGACAGAAAGCTGGGGAAGGATTTCTATCTTTGAGACACCCATGAAATGCTAATGTTAATGAACTGCCTTGCTGCGCAAGGCAGTTCACTATCCTGAGAAAACAAACATAAAAAAGATTTTCATTTTTGCACCGCCTACGGTGGTGCACTTTTGTGAGTTAAATTTTCAGAGTTTTATTTTGAAACTTTCAGTAAACTTAATTTTCATAACCACACTAATCCAATGTGTAACAGTGGTTTGGTTAATCTACCTGTATAATGCCCAAAACAGGAAGTAGTTCTAACTGCCAGCTGAGGCCTCCTCTGTAATAATTGAGTGTTCCACCATGTTGTAGTTCTGACCTTCTGCTCTGCCCTCTGTATTAAAGTGTTCCGCCATTCTTAGGACTACAGAGTCTTTGTAGTCCAAACCCCAGCAGTTCTCCCTATCTCTGCATTCTGTTGCTATAGTGATGAAAGTGCCCTGGGTGTGTGTGAGACTTATCTATCTTTATGAGACACCCAGTCAGTTTTAATGGAAAAAGCAGTCCGAACGACTGCTTCCCGTTCAGGATCCGTAAGGCCGATCCAAAAACCGTTTGAAGCATATGAGAGGGCTATTTGTCGTCTCATTTAGTACCGCGATTCATATCTGTAGCTCATTCACAGTAATTGCAGTGAGAGAAAAATGGAGTGCGCTGAGCTCAGAGATTTTGCAGAAATGTATGTAAAACACTGGGGAGCAGCGTCAGTTATCCTGTCCCAAAACTTTGCTCTGAAGCACCTGGACCGAAAACCATAAGCCCTAGGGAAATTTTGAAAACATTTTACCGGAGCAGGCATTCGTATCAATGTCATGACCGACTTTCATACCAATGGAGCAATTTTTGCACCCATGAGAGCGGTTTCAAAATTATTTTGGGGTCAAAATTCCACCCTTTTTCTCACTCTAAAAAGCGGCAGTTGGTTTCAGTTACACTCTAAGGTTTCGGCACTTGGAAATTTCGCTCGTTTTTCACTTTTTACGTCGCCATCGTAACTCCGATCCCCGAGCACGCGCCTATTTTGCCGCGTGGGCGGGGCGGAGCGGCAAGAAGACGAAGGGGGAACCGTATCTGATGGGGAAACGCGGATTGACGTAACACCGGGATTGAGACACACGTTTTGATACCACTTTTGTGGGTGGGCACGCAGCGGTACGAGCCGCATTAACGGTGATGGAAGAATAATAAATAATATAGAATAAAGAGACATTCTATTGGGTGTAGAACAATAGGTGCCTGCCATGCACCTATGCATGGCAGGCAGTGCTCTCCTTATGCATTGCTAATGGCATGCCCCAACTATAATAACTAGAAAAATAGCTGTTCCTAGCGAAACAGCCGTGAGAATGCATATTTGCAGAATGACTGCAGCAGAAATGCAAGAAAAAGTTGAGAAAAGTGTAAGAAGTAGGGAAAAGCAGAAGAAATTGAAATAGTTGAACAGTGATACGTAGCAAAGAGCAGAAATTAGCTGAAGCAGAAATCAGAACAAAACCACAAATAGTTGAAACAGATGAACAGTGAAACATAGCAAACAGCAGAAATTAGCTGAAGCAGAAATTAGTACAGATCCAGAAATATTTGAAGGAGTGAAACTTAACATAAAGGGCCAAAGAAGCATATTTGCAGAATGATTGATGCAGAAATATAAGAAACTTGAGAACAAAGAGTAGGAAGTTGGAAAAAGCATAAGAAAGCTACAGTCATATATTGTAAAAATCCTTTGCCCAGTAGTGGAAATTAGCAAAGGTGTTGCAGAATTCAGCTGAAGACGCAGAAGTTTGTGTGCAACCTGAATTATTTGAAAAAGTCAAAACAGAGCATAAGAAAGACCATAGTTAGCTAAATTATGGTCTTTATATATATATGTATATATATATATATATATATATATATATATATATATATATATATATATATATAGATAGATAGATAGATAGATAGATAGATATGTATATAGATATAGATAGATATAAAATCAGTGATGTGCTGTCAGATGAGGCAGGAGAGCCAGAGCCACACCTGTGGTTTGTACTATAAAGTCCCTATTTATCATTTAACTAAAATATGATGTTTTTTCTTCAGAATTGCTGAATTTTCCCATTGAAATGCTTGTAAGCGAAGCCGGTGAGGCAGCACCGAGCTGAGCCTCACCTGTGATTGCGCAACCTCTCGCTAAGAGCGCCGGTTGCCATTCTATGAGAGCATGCTCCTCCTGTCTGTACGTCGCCAATAAAATGGTTAAAAACATGTATGAACTTATTTTCCATAATTTAGCTTATGTATTTAATGTAATGTGTTTTTATTGTCACCAACTAAGTGTGTAACGTGATTTGTGTGATGAGGAGCGATCATAAACGGCAGAGAACAGATGAGTGAGGCAGGCAGTTCTCGTGTCTCATCGCTGGGGGCGCTCATGAACCCAGACATTGTGACTGCACAACTGCAGAGTAAGAGATGGTAACAGCGAGTTAGCAATACAGTAGCTGCTCTGATACAGAGAGCGAGAAAGACGTGGTTTTGAGTTGCACTTTAACGGTTTCTCCCTTTGCTTTTAAGCACAGCACGAAATTAATAATATCTACATGTCTAAGTTTGATTGAGATCACGGAATCATGAATGGCATGTAAAGGAATAGCCTTTTTGCCCTCCAGCATTGTAGCATGCGAGAAATTTCCTTATGTAAACAATAACATGCAGGGGGTCTAGATTTGTAAATCCGATTATAATTAAGTCGGTGCCTCACCAGGTATGAACCTCACCGCAAGTCACTAATCTATCTATCTATCTATATCTATCTATCTATCTATCTATCTATCTATCTATCTATCTATCTATCTATCTATCTATCTATCTATCTATCTATCTATCTATCTATCTATCTAATTAGTACAGATCCAGAAATATTTGAAGGAGTGAAACTTAGTAAAGGTTTTGCAGATTTCAGCTGAAGAAGCAGAAGTTTTTGTGCAACATGAATTATTTGAAAAGTCAAAAAGTGAAACAGCGTAAAAATATCATAATTAGCACAAGAGGAAATTAGTGCAAAACCATAAATAGTTGAAACAGTTGAACAGTGAAACAGCAATAAGCTTACATTAAGGGAAGCAGAAAAACCAGAAATATTTGAAGGTGTAAAACAGCAAAACCAAAAGCAAAAAGGATCAGAAGAAGCAGAACATTTTCATATATTAATTGCTAAAATTGAATAAAAATTGCAGAAGAAATTAGAAGATAGTAAAAACCAGTAGAACCAGAAGGCAAAACAGAAAAGCAGACTTGCAGAATGCGTAGAAAGAGATAAAAACAGTGGAAGATGAAGGCATCTTCATCTTGAAAAGGTGAAAGGTAGTAAAACCAGTGGAAGGCAGTAGAAACCAGTAGAACCAGAAGGCAAAACAGAAAAGTCGACTTGCAGAATGCATAGAAACAGATTAAAACAGAGCACAAGACAAAAATACATTGAAAGAATAGGAGAAAGTGTGACATGGTTGTACTCCAGAAGAGTTTGACAGAAAACAGTAAGACCTGTAGCAATAATAGTAATAATTCCATAAAGTAGACACACGTAGCTACATTTTAATGCATAAATTATTTCTCTACAGTGAAATATGTATGAACAGCGTCAATTTGTTTGTCAAAAAGCAGAAAAAAGTTCAAAAACGGCAGTTACTAGAGTGTACACTCTGGCAACTGACGTCAGTTAGTGAATTCCACCATAGGAATGAATGGGGCAATAAATTTGCACAAAAGGGCAATTATTTCAAAAAGTGCAATAGTGAAGTTTACCAAAAGTCATAGGTCCATTCTCCTGAAGAAGCTGAACGTTTTGATATATGAATTAGTACAATTAGTGAAAGATAGTGGAAGTAGTTAAACGTTGAAAAAGGTACGGAAGACTGGATAATAATAATAAAAAAAGAAAAACAGAAAAACTATAAGTGAGAATGCATTGAATGCATTCTCACTGATAATAAAAAAGAAAAACAGAAACACTAGTAGTGAGAATGCATTGAATGCATTCTCACTGATAAAGGGAAACAGAAACACTAGTAGTGAGAATGCATTGAATGCATTCTCACTAATTAATTAATAATTAATTAAATTAATAATAAAGAAAATAATAAAGAAAAACAGGAACACTAGTAGTGAGAATGCATTGAATGCATTCTCACTGATAAAGAGGCATTCTATTGGGTGTAGAACAATAGGTGCCTGCCATGCAATGCATGGAGGCAGTGACTGACCTGCTTCGCAGGTCAGTCACTGCTCTCCTTATGCATTGCTAATGGCATGCCCCAATAATAAACAGACATTCTATTGGGTGAAGAACAATAGGTGCCTGCCATGCAATGCATGGAGGCAGTGACTGACCTGCTTCGCAGGTCAGTCACTGCTCTCCTTATGCATTGCTAATGGCATGCCCCAATAATAAACAGACATTCTATTGGGTGAAGAACAATAGGTGCCTGCCATGCAATGCATGGAGGCAGTGACTGACCTGCTTCGCAGGTCAGTCACTGCTCTCCTTATGCATTGCTAATGGCATGCCCCAACTAATGTAATTGCCTTCCAACACTAACTTAAAGCTGTAAATTCTGTGAACGTCATAAAGTCACTGAATGTCGTAACGTTCAGTGATTCAGTGGCTGTGATGATTATCTTGTATGAGTAATTCTTAACGTCCTTATAAATTACCATGAGACCAAGAAAGCTGTAAGTTTCTGTTTTGCTAACTTATTTAACCTGTTTTGCAGGTACATTTTATTCCAGTACATGCTTATTTCTTATTATTTATGCAACTGGTGTAATATAAAGCAGTTATCTTTGTGGATTGGACATACTTAACTTTAGATGTGGATTACTGTAAGGTCTTGTGAGAACTGCTGTGTGCCAGTCGCCTTCTATCAGGAATCAAACAGAAATCTTTTACAAATGACTGATTTATTCCCCTTCCCGAGCAGGTTGGATTATATATGGCCACCCAGTAATGCCCACAATCACAACATGAGCCTCATGTCCAAGAAATGCTAGAGTTCAGTTTCTTTTTTATTTTTACTTTATTTTAATCCAAATTTTATAATCTTACAAAGAAAAACATCGACATTAAGCAGCATAAATGGGTCACTAAGGGAAGGAGATGGTGATACATTGCAAAAAAATAAATAAATACAGATAAACTGAATAACAGTGAACTTTGATAAAATGCCAAAACTTATGGAGATGGGGCCAAAGTTCAATTTCACATTCGAAGAAAATTGCATTCCCAGAACATTTAAATCAGATGACGGTTTATAACTCAAAATATGAGATCGTTTTATGCCACCCAAATAAAATTTTGCAGAGTTGGTCATTAGACAACCACAAAACATGCAAATGGCTACACTGTAAAATGCTTATTTGGGTTCATTTAGTAAAAACTAAACAGTGCATAAATATCAGTCACAAGATGACTTTTCCCCCCTTTATTATTAGTGTAACTGGTATTTATCATTAAACAAATACGCACAATGGATTACATAAGAAAATGACTTTGCAACATCCAGTTTCACCTCATGAACAAGGTACGACTAAGACGAAGCCACCAAGGACCTGAGTGGGATTGTGTTGATAGGAGTGGTTAACATCTCGTGTGTTGTGAATCAGAACCAATCTGGCATAAGTTTGTTCACTGGGGAAAAAAATTAATAGGTGGACAATGTTAGGAGAGGAAAAATTCTTGAACTTTAAAAACTTTTTGACTCGTTAAATCCTCTCTTATGCCCGGGTTCAGAAAAATGCTGTGCGCAAAGACTGAGATCACGCAGAGATAACAGCGTCACAATAATCAGCATTTATTCAAGACAGATGCATACTATCACCAGACAAACGCATCACAAAACATCAGAAACCTCAGAGCACAAACACATGAATTTACCTGAGAGAGAAAAAGACAAAAGATGGAAACGACAAACAAAAAGCAAAGACGTCTTTGGAGAAGTTGCAAAAGCAAAATCTGATTTGTTACTTCTGTGTAGAAAGTTTTATCTTCTTTTCTTTAATTTATTCAAATAAGGCGTATCTTTGCTCATCCAATCCAGGAGCTATCTCTGACCCTCTATCTGAAGCCAGAAACCCCTGCCGTGTTTACGGCCTTTCACAGATGAGTGTGAAAAGCTACAACTTCTCCTGTATTGTTTTCCACACAGACAAAAGACAGTTCAAACGATCCTAGCAAACCATCTGCTGTAACTAGAATGAGTTACTGATTTCAAAACCACAATTAGGCCATTTGAATCAAGACATGTTAGGTTTTAAAACTAGCTTACTTTAAATTTATTTTCTCAACAACAACTAACGCTTATACAGCAGATTTCATTGGGGCCATTGCAGTAGGTTAATCTGCTGATTATGAATATATTTCATTCAAATGTTAATAAACCCCTGAGCCTTTGTAATATTAAAAGTAGATCTATGTGACGTAAAAATAACTACTGCGATTGTAAATGTGTTTATATAGTGTTTCTTAAGAGGAATTAGTGGAAACAGTAGAAACTCTGTTTCTTTAAATATTTAATAAAAAAGAAATATTTAAATAATTTAGTTTTTTTGTTTTGTTTTTTAACAGAAAAAAACCCCCCAGTAAAATCTCTCTCACATCAGTGAAATTGATCTGACATGAACGTTGAGCTCGGGATCAGAATTTCCCGTTCTGTCGCTTAACACGGATTTTGAAGATATGCGTCAAAGATGGGGAAGCCGTTTTCTCGTTGCTCCTTGACGCAGTCTGCCAAATGCTTGCAGCGGGTTTTCCCCAGACCAGAGAGAAGGTTCTGACTGGGGATGAAGAAGTTGTAGAGTTCACCACGTCTCAGGTGGCTTTCGAAGTCCTGCAGGAGCAGGCCGAAGCACCGACTGAGATCTGACGCTCCCCAGTCGCTGTCTCTGGTTCTGGAGCAGCAGGCGTGCAGGAGCGTCGTCTTGGCGTGGTAGGAGCAGAACTTGGCAAGTGAAGGGTCGTTTTCCTTCAGCAGATGCAGGAGATGCTTGAGGAGCTTCAGACAGTGTTTTCTGGATAAAAAAAAAAACTTGAATAAATACACTTGAGAATTGATAAAGAACTGAAAAAAGTTTTGAGATTATGAATCCCACACGTGATTTAAAAAAAAATGTTATCAGAGGGCCTGGATTTTCCATCAAAGAAAATCTGGTTATATCTTTTGCCGAGGCTGTCTTTAATTCTGTAATTATGTTAATTACATTAAAAAAAATAGTGTTTGCAAAATATGTGTAAGCAGTCTTGCCTGCAGCAGCTTGCTCCCTCTCTTTCACAGCATGTCTTCTCCGATCCATGGTTCTTTATAATTTCCTTCTCAATGTGGGAGAATGAAATCCGCCAGACATCTGCGATGGAAAGACAAAACAGTCCATTAGCTGCAGTGTAAGGCTTGTCTAGTAAGATAGCATGTAAACTCTTTAATCTTCTTGTATTAGACATTCCTAATCCTCTTTTCAGTCTGCCAACACTTGGATAATTCAGTTCAGAAGTTCTGTAAAGTTGCACTCACCTTTGTTAAGAACGCCGTCGTTTTCCACGTTGCCTCTACCTTCGTATTTTGGCACAAGGTAGTAAGGTTTCCATTTGTACTCCCGTTTCACTTTAGTCCCAAGCCACTGGTCAATTTTCAAGCCGTCGCTGGTGAAAGACGGCCAGCTTGATGTCACTTTGAGACAGAGAACAACATCGAGGGAAATGGTGACTGAGCCCACTTTATGGGCCAAGGTCACTGCAGGGCAGCCTCCTTTTTTTCTCTCAATCGTCCACGCTAAAGCAAGAAAGACAGTTTTCATTACAAAATGATGACTGGTTTATATTCACCTCACCCCCCGAAAAATGGATGTAATTACTGGAAATGTGATATATTCATGAAATATTTGCATTCTTATCACATACCATATCAAACAATTTCTGTAACATATTTGTTTGATTAAGTTAATTTGACATAAAATGCAAACGCAGAACAAAGCCCCCAAGTTGGGCACTAACCTGGAAATCCCTTGGCAAATTTCTTCACTTCGTTTCTGAACTCTTGAAGCATTTCGCTTGCGGATAAAACATCATTCTGCTGGAATTTCATTAAATGGCTATTGCCACGTTTTAATGCCACGCTGTAGAAGGCTCCGTTTTCCCCAAATGGTTCGATCTGAACTCGTTCAACCGGCATTGGAAGCATAACGTCAAACTCGTCAGGATCCGAGATCTGTGTGAACAAGAATGTCATTTGGCATAAATAACTTAGTGACGTTATGGTTACCAGATGATGGCATTTCTAAAAATGTTTGTGCTGTGGAACACATTCAATTAGTCTGAGAAAATGTTAGCAGTTGTATCTCACCTTAAGGTTTTCATAATAGCTTCCTGTGCGCAGCGGTTCGTCCACGTCTTGAAAACATATGGTTTCCTTTTTTAAATGCCTAATTAGGTTTCCTATAAAATCATTCACAACTTTACTCGTATCTGATTTGTCCTTTGCCCTAATCTTCAGTTTTCCTAAAGTAGACTGTAGGACAGAGTCCCCTGAAACTGATCTTGTCTTCAGCATCTTTGGCTTTATTTTGTCAGCATGTTCTATATCGCAGGACTTTTCAGCAGCTGTTTCTTTTTTTCCCCCTGCAGGTCTCTCTATCTTTTTCTCCTTAAGTTGTGCGCCTTCCATCTTTCCTGCAGCCTTGGTACAGCGAGTTAGGGTCTCTGCCTTACCACCAGCTTTAGGTTTAGTGGTCTTGAGGGAAGCCTTTGCCGTCTCTGACCTCATTGTTGTAGCTTGTGATTCCAGGTCTCTATGCAAAGGAGGTTTTTTCACTGATGTGGACCTGCTGGAATGGATTTGGGTTTTAGTCTTCTCTGGAGGCGTTTGTTGTTCTCTGCTATGCTCCCTCGTTAAATGTTTGCCCTTTTCTTTAGTGGTTTCCTTCACAGGCGGCTTCTCTTCGGCATGGTTTGACTTCAGAGGATCGTCTTTCTTTTTCCTCCCGATGGTTTCCCGCTTCTCCTTTCTAGAGTCCGAACATTGTGTTGAGTCAGGGCTCTTTGCCTGACGAGATTTCTCTCTGCAACTCATGATGAGGAAATGAAAGCAATGAAACCGCGCTGCTGAAAATATACTAATGCCAGGCTTCCTGTTACACGCCCCTACCATATTTGGTTGAATGCCCTCGAGCTCTTCCATGCGCAGTTGTATTCAGTCATTTACTTTCTCACAGATTAGATATCTTTTCATTGAGTGGATTTATGTGCAGTTTTGTTTCCATCATTATAAAAAAAAGATGTTTTTTATTCCTGTGACAACAGCTACATCTTGTGGCTATGAGCTTGAATGAATGGAATTTTCTGACTTTCTAAATGCATAGGTTCAGATACAAACAGTACTACCAGACAACAAAGTACTTTGGTTGAAAGATGTTTAATGTTGCAAAGAGGCTCATGCCGTCTCACAATAAGGTGCAGTAGCTTATGCCAATTCAGTATTCCTCGGTGAAAGTGCAAAATTAGCAAAAATGCCAATCAAAGTGCTTCAGGAGTCAAAAAGAGAGGTTGTTTTGAGTTCCTTCACAAGGACAGGCTTAAACTTCTTCTAAGTGGTATAAAGCTTAAATACAACAGATGTTTCACTAATACACTAAAACGGTTCTAGCTAACATGTTTAACTCTTGCTATTGGTTCACATTGAGCAGTAAGTAGGTGTGAAGACTTAAAGCAGAACATGTAAAGAGACCCTGGACCATAACTCCAGACAGCTAAGGTTTACAGTGTAAGTCTATTTGTTCAGTATCACAGAAAAGTATTACCATAAACCAAATTAACAGCTCACATTTAGTACCATGTTGTATGTTTTTTTTTTTTTTTTTCAACTTCTTGTTTCCACATGTTACACAATGGTAGTCTAACCACTGAGATGGATTCGGGAGTATGGCAACATGGATTGAGGATCTAACATCTTTCTTTCCTTCGAATGCTTTTGCGATGCATTGTGATGATTAACCAGTCTTTGATTATTAAGTTGAAGTGGCCAATCATAAGATGGAGTTGGATGAGGGCTGTCCTGCCTTGGGAGACCTTGTGGTCGGCAGAGCAGCACAACATTCATTTGTTCCTCTGGGCCTTCTGAGCAGACTTGGTGATTTTACCAGTGGTAGACACTTTCTTCTCCACACCTTTTATCACTCCCACGGCCACAGTCTGACGCATGTCGCGCACCGCAAAACGACCTGTGAAGGAAATTCAAGGGAAAAATTAAACGATGCAGAGCACAACTTAACAGTGCCGTATTGGATACCTTTGAGGAGCCAAACGAGACATTGAGAGCTTTTCAAGTCATTCAAGCCCTTCCCAGTTGAACTTACCCAATGGAGGATACTCGGAGAAGCTCTCAACGCACATAGGCTTGCCAGGAATCATATCAACGATGGCGGCATCTCCAGATTTGAGAGATTTGGGATTGTCTTCCAGCTTCTTGCCGGAGCGGCGGTCAATTTTTTCCTTGAGCTCTGCAAACTTGCAGGCAATATGAGCAGTGTGGCAGTCCAGCACAGGAGCATAACCAGCACTGATCTGCCCAGGATGGTTCAGGATAATCACCTACAAAGCAAAGTGGATGGCCTGTAAATAGGATTCTTTTTTTTGTTTTGTTATTTTTGTTCTGATTTAACAGTAATTACATAGTGTTTTACTAATTTCCTTTGAGGTTTTATAGACTAAAAAAAAGAACATCCCACTGCCTATCACTGTGACTTAGTAATGGGAATATTTTCTTTGACCATACTTCAAAAATAACTTGATGCTATAAATACTTCAGAAGAGATTGTTTCATGTTTCTACAAAATACAGTTTGTTGTGTCTACCTGAGCAGTGAAGTTGGCAGCTTCCTGTGGAGGGTCGTTCTTGCTATCCCCGGCCACGTTGCCACGGCGAATGTCCTTCACCGACACATTCTTGACGTTGAAGCCCACGTTGTCGCCTGGGAGGGCCTCCGTCAGTGCCTCATGGTGCATCTCCACAGACTTCACCTCGGTGGTCACATTAACGGGCGCAAACGTAACGACCATACCAGGCTTCAGTATTCCTGTTTCTACCCGACCCACAGGCACAGTTCCAATACCTGAGGAAGAGGAGGCCACACAATATGAGCATTGGTGAAAGACATCGAATGGTTCACCTTTGGACTTAAAAAAAAACAAAAAAAAAACATGCTGTCCTACAAGGAAACTGAATGCAGGATTAAAAAAAATTCAATTCCATCTCATGTGCTAACATAGTTTTTAACTCTATGTTCGTAAATGCGCTACATGCCTCCAATTTTGTACACATCCTGCAAGGGAAGACGTAGAGGTTTGTCTGTCGGGCGGGTTGGGGGCTGAATAGCATCCAGAGCCTCCAATAGTGTGGTCCCTGATGCACTGCCATCCTTCCTGTTAATCTTCCACCCCTTAAACCATGTCATCTAGAAGATAAAAATGGAACAAATCTGAAAATTAACTGTTAAAAAAAACATTCACAAAACATCCTAAATTATCTAATAGAAAACTACGTAAGCCAATGGAAATGCGAACTTATAGACGGTATAATATGCTAGTAATCAGTTGAAGACGCCTAAATTTTGCTGTGACAAGTTCTGTACGCCTGACAATAGTTTCTTCCCTATTACTGCGGTGCTGTTGACCGTCATCGCTGGTTTGAGTTGAGTCAGACGCTTACGTTTGGGCTTGGCTCAAGCATGTTGTCTCCATTCCAACCAGAGATGGGCACAAAGGCGACGGTGTCTGGGTTGTAGCCAATCTTCTTAATGTAGGTGCTCACTTCCTTCACAATCTCCTCGTAGCGCTTCTGGCTGTAGTTTGGCTCGGTTGAGTCCATTTTGTTGATGCCCACAATCAGCTGCTTCACGCCGAGTGTGTACGCCAGGAGAGCATGCTCCCGAGTTTGTCCGTTCTTGGAGATGCCGGCCTCGAACTCTCCTACACCTGCCGCTACAATGAGCACTGCACAGTCAGCCTAAGGATGTACAAAAAAAAAAAAAGAATACTATTATAAAACGATTGCAAATTATCTTGAACATACGCTCCAAGATGGCTTTTGAATACTACTTTAGGAACAGTTATAAAAACAGATCCACTAATTCTTTCAGAGTTGGGGTAATTACTCATTTTGCAGACCTGAGAGGTGCCAGTGATCATGTTCTTGATGAAGTCCCTGTGGCCTGGAGCGTCTATGATGGTAACATAGTACTTGCTGGTCTCAAACTTCCAAAGTGAGATGTCGATCGTAATGCCACGCTCCCTCTCTGCCTTTAACTTGTCAAGCACCCAGGCGTACTTGAATGAGCCCTTCCCCATCTGGAAAAAAAATTTTTTAATCGAGATAATTTTTTATTACAAGTGACTGTCTTAAACAAGACAATTTCTAAGCTCTAAGCCACTCTACTTGCATCAAAGGGTTATTCTTAACTCGTCCCCATTTACTTTACCTCAGCAGCTTCCTTCTCAAACTTCTCAATTGTTCTCTTGTCGATGCCACCACACTTGTAGATGAGGTGTCCTGTAGTGGTGGACTTGCCAGAGTCCACATGGCCGATCACGACTATGTTGATGTGGAGCTTCTCCTTTCCCATGACGACCACAGTCGGCGGCTGAAGTCACTAGTCCGCTAAAGCTGTGGTTGAGTTATCGAGATCAGGAAATGGATGAACCAGACATTAGGAATGTACATTTGATATGTACACGTTAAAAAGTTAGTGCATATTAGACACTTATTATACCTGAAAGGATTTTTGATGCAGAAATGTTATGACCAACAAAGATATAGAGAAGACTTTCCCAGTAGACACTCACTGACACCCTCCACAAAACCAAGGATATTAATGGAAAAGTTGCAAAGCCAGTGATAACTTGAGGAGCCTGGTACAAAGTCAACACAGTTGTCTTCAAGGCACCTCAAGCCAAAGGTACCAATATCTGCTTTAATGCTAACATAGTATCGTGACTGTTTAATTGGCCAACAAACGTTCCTGACCTAAACTCCACAGAGAACCTATAGAGTATCGTAAAAGAAGATGAAAGACTCTTCAGGTGAGCCAGAGGTCGCCGTTGAAGCAAGCCGGGAATCCAACACCTCAGTACCTCTGTGCTACATTTCAGAATTAAAAATCTTTTAATTCAGTCTTGTGTAAATCTAATTTTCCGTGAAGCTGCTTTTCATCAGCTGTAAACCTGAATGATTAAGATTACATGTAATTAACCCTTGAAATATCACTGATAAATCTTTTAGGCTTCATTTTTAAAATTGGCAAAAGCAAGTTAACCTTTGCACGACATGGTGACTTATTGAGATGTATTTGATTGGCAAAGCAGTTGATTGCAGGTATTTTAAGGGAAGATTCCAGCTAAATGTGCTTATATTCTCAGAAAACAAACAAACAAAAAAGATGCTCAAATGTTTAATATCTAATTTTTCAGAAATGATTCAAGATGCTGCTAGTCAGACCTCTGACCAGAGTCTGAACACAAGACGCCTTGCCCCTCCCACTCTCTGATCCTACATCCATCCAAACTCCTGCGCTCATCTTTACATCTCAACTTGTCTTCAACACATCTGAGTCTATCAGCTGATACCGCAGACTCGGTACTTGCTCCCTTCCAAGCCAGAATCCACCATTTTGTCAGATCCAACCCTCTGACAGTACAGCAGCCATTTCTCTGACACTGCAGAGCTCTGCATAAGGGCTAATGCAGATCAGACTGTAATAACTGCACGACTGTTGCGTTAATCAAGTGAAACATCACAATTCCTACTTGCACGGGCAAAGTTTGGCATTTAATTGTTCATGCAGTTTGCCATTGTCTGCATCCGAGACGGGGCGGCTCCGGTGGTAACATGTATCCTCACATGATCTTGTTCCAGACAGGTCGAAGTGGATCAGTCCCAGGACAGCTGCCACTTTCGTGGTTTAATAGATGCCCCAGAAATAACGTCACAGCCACTGCCGCAGTGCGCATCGGCAAACAAAAGCTGCTCAAACTGCGGGGAAATCCCTAAAAAAGCGCGGCCACTGCGGTAAAACTAACGGCTGAGGGATTTAAGGGGAATTGCCAGCCCTCCGCCATGTTCTGTCATCTACTCGCTTGCAGACGACTGAGTGCGTATTAAATACCAGCAGGTTGCATTCTGCATCACATCTCTATAAAAACAAAACACACACACACACACACACACACACCGGGATGATGCTTAAAAAAGAGAGAGCTTCATAAAGATGTTCATCAGAACTAAAACGAATCGTCCCTCCATGCGTGTCGTTTTATTTATTATGTTTTTGTCTTGATGCGGTGCGTCGTACCTGAGAGCTGGCCGGTGTCAGGTTGGCAGCAGGAGCGCAGAGGCTGCGGAGAGACGCTGATCCGTTTATAGCTCTCAGGACAGGCGGGGGTGTTGCGTAACTGCGCACAACAGGCTCTGCTCAGCATCCCAACGAGGAAAACTGCTCGCTAACCGCTTTATAATAGAGCACAGCCACCTCAACAAGCCGTCGTTATCAGTTTCATTTGTGCCGTAACACTATCTTGAAAGCAGTGTCTGCCATTAAGTGGAGAAAAATTAGTTTTTAGATTTTTTTTGTTTGTTTGATTTTTGGACTGCGCGTCCGATAATTAAAATGCCTCACAATGCGCATTGTTTTAGTGTTTAAGAAGCTTGTCCGGGCGGAGAAAAGTCGCTTAGCAAGCTGAAACAATACACAGGAGGTAAACTGCTCTCCAGACGCTCTGTAGTTGGATCACCATGAACCCAGCCGTCCTTTAAGCATGTCTACTGCGCCTGTCCGACAATTAACGCAACAGCCACGAGCCACTGACGAGGCGTCATTCATAGTAAATCATTCATGATTACTGCAACTGTGAAGCCTGGTGTAAAGGGGGGAAGCGGTAAATCCAATTTCACACAATTTGCTTGAAATATTTGTGGATTTGATCAAAATATACTAAGTTGTGCATAATTTGTGAAAGTATTTATACAATTTAAATGTCACACATTCTAAAGTTACAGCTGCAAACTTTTGAGGGCATGCATCACAACAGCCTTGCACGTCCACAATGAAGGTTGATGGGGAGCAATACTCCCTCCATCAGGAGCAATTTTGAAGTCCTACGCCAGATGACTAGATTTAAACCTGGACTTTGACTGGACCTTCCTAAGTAAATATGCTTTGACTGAAATTAAACATTGCATTGTACTGTATTTTCAAGCTGAAAATGACATTTTGTTCTTAACTTAATATTTTTAGCTCCATCCTTCAACTCTGACCATCCTCTCTATCATTGCTGAAACAATGCACTCCTACTGCAATGATCCTACCACCCTCATGTGTTGCCAATTTTGTTCAAAATGCAGCCCTTTTCCATGATGAACAAAAATATGTCATCCCTGCTCCTCTTCTTCTACATATTTTCTGCTTCTCCACATAGCTTATGAAAGAAAAAAACTGTCTTTTACCTTCTGCTTAAAGCTCTTGAAGAAAGACATGGTTTGAGGAGTTCATGACAGCTGACCCGTCAATGGATTTTGGTTTCCTGCAGCTCCAGCATAAATGATGAGTTCCCTTGAGGTTGGCGAGCGTATCCTGGCAGGTTTGGAGTTGTGCTAGTTTTAATTCAACTTTTGGGTGACGAATTAAGCAACACTCCCCAAATTTCCTAAAACTTGAGAATGCTTCACAAAGACGGCCCTCATTCACACGTCACCATCCCAGTCACATCTGGTGCTGCTTCGTCTTCATGATGTCGTTGATGTTAAACCTCTAAAGTCTTCACAGATTTTTATGGGCTTATAAACTGTTTTGGAAATGAAAACCCAAAGCAATGTCAGATTTGTCACTGGCTGTATTTGATACATTTCCATTACATGACGGTGAATAACGAAATTTTTCTGGAATGTTTCCGTTACAGTTATTTACCATCATATCCATTTACAGTACAACACAATACACAAAGTCCCTTTGATTCCTTGTATATCAACACAGAAGCAAAGATTAAGAATATATATAATCAGAATAAAGAGCTGGATTACAAGTGTCTTAATTAAGGCATAAGTGCATTACTTCTACTTCCATTGTGGTGCTACTTGTGAAAAGCAATATTAATAACACATTGGTTTCACATGTTTAAATGAGACATATCAATTAAAAAAAAACTAAAGTAAACTTAATTTTAAGAAATTAGATCTAATTCAATTGACACTGAAACTATTTGACTTTTCAATCCATATATGGCATAAAACACCTGAGAAAACAGAGCCCTTCATCTGAATCACTGATTTAGAGTTTAGCTGTAATTCCCTTATTGAGAAACAAAAAGCTTATTTTCAAGAAATACTGTAACCCGTTTTTCTCATCTGATGAGCACTAAAAACTACAAGGAGGGCCCTGGTGACCCCTCAATTAAACAAAGAAAGAAAAAAGAGTAAACATTAAGAGATAATTCCCGAAACACATTTACATCGCAAAAAAAGGCAACCACAACAAACAGAAATATAAAGACTTTTTAAGGCGACCTTGACATAAGGCTAGTTTCTTTTCTCTCATTAGATGAGCTCAGATATTATTTTTCTTTCTAAAGGAAAATCTGTAAAACAAACACTCCCCGGCTCTTTAGTCCAAGACCTAAAGTAAACCACCTCACATATGCAAAAGGAGGCAGGTACAGAGTTAAAATGTAGATAAAAATGTGACAAATTACAGTTTTTGTCATCTGGGTTGTTGTAACAAGGTACAAATGTTTTACTAAACTTTACACAAAACAGTGGGGGAAAAAAAAAAACCTTCTTGTTAGTGTGAATCTTTGTTGGTTTAAAAAAAAAAAACAAGAAACGGATTTACTGTAGGATTTTTGAATGACAACACAATGAAAGCAATGATAACATTATTGCTTCTGTAGCGTCATTGCCTTGGAGAACATTGTGCCAAGTTCCTAATGAAGCTTAGATAACAGGTTACAATGCAGACTCATTTACTGGCCTTTTTCACTCAAACATTTAGTCTGTGGCTGTGAAACTGTCAACCTTTTAACTAAAACCAGCTGCTGTCCTCTATGGAACAAAAAAAATATACTCTTAGCTCTTTTCTTCTTAAGATCATAAGGTAAAATTTTTACGTTATTAAAATATGGGTCTTCTTTACTATGACTACGTCAGAAAATATGAACTCTGCTGCTCGACATCAGCACAAACGTCTTACTGAGTTTTCTCCCTGAATGGACGTGAGGACGAATCAGTCACCGTGGGAGTAGGTTGTGCGGACCGCCCAGGGCTGGACCGTCCCTCGTCCAAACACGGCGTAGAACAGAGCGCCAAACACGTTGATGGCAGCGGCGATGTAAAACACAAACTGCCATTCCTCTATAGTGTTCTGGAAGACAATCGGCACAGAAATGGATGAACAGCAGTACACACAAAGCAATGTTTCAGATCAAAATAACTTTAAATTAAATAAAAGTAGCAGATCGGTTAGAAAAGTGTTTGAATCATTTCTCTAAATGCCTTACATCTGTTCTCTGCACGATAAAAATGTTGCAGTTTTGATCACTGAATTGCACAGACAGAACAGCTGAATTGTGACTTCCTTCTAGTGAAACCATCATCTTGGTTTCCTGTAGTAAATTAAACATTAATGGTGGCATTCTTTAAAGAATTGTGTGTATGGAGCAGTAACTTCTAATGTTATCAGAAGTGTTTGCTTTGGGTCTCCACTCAGAAATCAAACAAGTAGATAAAAACTTTAAGCAGTTGTTGCAGAAAAAATTTTTAATTTTTCATGTAAATCGAGCATAGAAAAAATGAAAAATCGTCCCAGGTTGAAGATGACCGCCCCCAAGTGGTCAAATGTTGAACAGCACATCTTTTAGATGGAAGAGTAAAGCTTCAGACTCATTGTTCACAGTTTGAGGGACTCTAATGAGGTCATCTTTATTGGTGCGCTTGGGAAAAAAAAAAGTCTTAACCTGAAATAATGATAATTAAAAAAAAACCAGTTGCTTTCAGTCATGAAACGCCAACTCACATTGTGTGTAAGAGCTCTTGCTATGACTGGTCCCACCATACCAGGAATGGTGGCAAAAGTGTTGGTGATTCCCAGCAGAATACCGGCATACCTAGAAAAATATGCATGCATGCATGAAAGTCACAACTGATCAACATTCACTAACGTGCGTGACAACAATATTTTGAAACAGTCTAATAACATTTCAATGCGTTATAAAATGTAGACTAGTTCTGAAAAGCCGTCTTTCAGAGCGGGATGGGCAGACTGGTTCGCGAACATCATCTTACGAAGGAGCGATGTCGAGGTGGTTGATGTTAAAGCCGGAGGCCGAGACTCCGCCCAGAGCAGAGGAGATGGTGAGGAAGGTCACGGCCAGGCTGTAGTTACAGCCTGTGTAACCTGCTGCCACCAGGAACACGGCGGGCCCAATCATACCTGACATAAAAACAAACAGTGTTTTCTGCAATCAAAACCAAAACAGGGCTGAAGCAATAAATCGTGATGAATCGATTATTGAAATAATCGTCAACTAATTTAGTAATCGATTAATCGTCAAGTGAAGCCCACAGACCCCAAAAAAACACCATATTCAAAGCGGAAATTAAACCAAAACTGTTCAGAAGATAAGAGTGTTTTTACCTTTGCATTTAAGATAAAACACTTGTGTAAATACATTTTACCCAAAACTCTCCAAGTGGCAAAGCATTAACGTCACCTGGTTCAATTTCACTGAATGAACACTATGTAAAATGTTTATATTTTTATTTAAAAAAGGAACTGAATTATTTGTTTGTTTGCATATTCTAACGCATTTCTAATTATATGCAAAAAAGAAAAAGTTTATGTGGTTGAATAAAAAATCTGATGAATGTGCCAAGTTTTAAAAGACCCGATTAATCGATTAATCGTCATAACAATCAATAGAATAAGCAATTACTAAAATAATGGTTAGTTGGAGCCATGCTTGTAAATGTTTATTACCAATCAGAGAGAAGGACTTCCTGACGAAGACTGTAGAGTAGAGACGAGTCTCTCGCAGGTAATCGGCGACTTGGCCGCTCAGCACGGCCATCAGAGCGCAGCCCAGGTACGGCAGAGCGGAGAGAAACCCGTTCTGTCAGGACAAACATCAAAATATTCTTCCTTTTAACAGAGTCTATCTGGCATTTCCTGCCTGGGTTTATCATCTATAACAAAACGTGCCATTATTTTTTAGACGTCGCGCAGCCTTTCTCACCTGCTGTATGCTGAATCCCAGGATGTCGTTCATGTAAGTCGGCAGGAGGGTGAGGAGCGTGTAGAAGGTCCAGTTGTAGGAAAAGTGAGCCACGACGATGGCCATCAGCGGCATCGAGGTTACGATGGCTCGCCAGGGGATGTGGCCCGCAGAGGTAGACAGCTGGGAAGAAACAAAACAATGTGGAAATTTTGTTTGCGTCGTCTCTTTGGTGTGTGGTAGAAGAGACGTCTTGCTTATTAATCGGGACAAAAAAGCTTCCATAGTTTGAGTTTTATCTGGTGTTTGATAACCTTCAATGAAAGATGGTGCATTAATTGAAAGTTTTATTTCTCATTTTCAAAAAACAAAAAAACAAAAACAAAAACAAAGATGTCGAAGGAAGAGGAAGTTTAATGTTACACTTGAAAACAAGTGAAAAGGTGATTCTAGGCTCTTTGTCTCCCCCTGCAGGTGTAAATTTTAGCAACAATGGCCTCATTTCCACTTTTGTTGCATGGTGTACTCTATTGTTGGAGTACACCATCCAACAATAGAAACTAATGAAAGCATATAATTGGCTTTAATAAAATAAAATAAAAGCAATCACTAGTGACAGTCAATGAATTAAGTGTTTATTAATAGCAGGGTTCGTACTCTTTTCCCACTGTAAAATTCAAGCATTTTCAATGATTTCAGGCACTCGGACGAACCCCGTAATAAATAATTTCTCATTTTAAACAACAGTTAAGGCACTTTTGGAGCTCCATAAGTTGTTGCTCTTGCAATTTTTACATTTGAAAATCATTCAGCGCATCAAACCTTGACAAATTATCTTAGCTTGCATCACACATGACAATAATAAGTTATTTATCAGCAGAAGAAGTTAAATTGTACAATAAGTTGAACTACCCATATTTCTTTAAATTACAGATGCTGGTGGCTGCAGGAGGTGAGTTTTAGGGTTAAATGTTCTACATTTTATGAAACTAATCTCCAGTTAACCTAGCTGAGTATTTCTGCTGACCGTGTTCATATAAAGGAATAGATAAGGCAGCATTTATTTAAATTTCATAGGTTATAAAACATATCTACACAAACCACGCCTGTTAAGTTGATGCAAACTGTGGTTGACTATTTCATATAAGGTATCTGTTGTAAACTGCAGATTCACTGTGAGTTTCGTCACCAAACTGCTGAAGAAGGCAGATAAGAAAATAAAATTTGCAACAAAGAAATGTGTGCGAGGTGATACCTCATTTTTCAGAGAGTTGGTGATGTAAAGCCTCTCCTGCTCTGATATCCGAGGGTGACTGTTTGGACTGTCAAAGACGAGGAAAGCCCACAGGACGAACCACACCACGCCGACAGCACCTGGACACACATGGACACAAATGCTTGCCTCACCACAACTCAAGACTTCAACACCCACATGATCGCACATACTCAGAGACGTGTGACTTTTATAGGTTCTAAGACTCGGAAAGGACAACGAAGCAACTTTACAGCAAGTCAGCAAGAAGCGGATGCAGTGGAAGTTGTGGATGGTTTTAATCAACAAGCTGTTTCCTCTTCAGTCTGCTTAATCACTGTTTCCACAAAACAAAGAGGAACAAACAGCAAACTCAAACTGCTTCGTTGATACCACGTCGATTCATTCCTGACATTCTTCGTCACTCAATGGCAATTGATAAAACATCCAATGTAGTTGACCTTCATTGTCGTAATTTGATGTCATTTAACATCTTATAAGAAATTCACAACAGCCTGATTTAATATATGACAGAAAGAAGAATAACTTGTGGGAGTCTTTGTTGTTCGCCGTTTAAAAAGCAGTGATGTAACCCAAGTAGCAGATTAGCAGAGCGACTTTTCTTCAACTACCCGCATTCGACAGGCGTCATTACCAAAGAGGTAGAAGACGTAGGGCCAGCCCATGTAGAAGCAGATTTCACCAGACAGAGGCAGAGCCACGACGGTCCCCAGCTGGGCTCCTGGGACGGGACACAAAACGGAAAACATCAGCCGTCCACTGCTGCATACAATGAAATAGCAAGACTATTTATTTTCAGTTATTTATCGTTTGTTTATATGTTGGAATAGTTTTAAAATATATGCATTGTGTACTCCTTCTCCAATAATGTCAATTTGCTACAACATAAGCGACAACCAACCATCTGAACAGATACATCTTTAAACTCAAACTGCATATATTCATATATATATATTCATATATTCATAATAATGAAGAAAGAAACAAGATACATCCTTGTTTAAAGCACTCTACTGAGTCATCATGCTTCATTATACCCTGATAGATAGAATATTGCATTTTAATATTTTCTTCAAAGTAAAACTTGATCTACTCTCTCTGGTTTGTTTAGACAGATTTGTTCCATAAACAGAAACACAACGCTCCATTTGTTTACTTCTGACCTCTCAAGCTCTGAAGTCTCTCTTTTCATAATGCAAATGTGTCGGTAATATGCTATAACTTGCAGACTATAATAAATTTAGTTGATTTTAAGTTGAAGGACAATTGGGCTTCTTGGACCTCTGTAGCGTTTTCTGCTTATATTTCTATCCATAAATATATTCTACAGCTACTGATGGCATAGCAGTGACCAAAAATAATCAATAAGAGTGATTAGCGAACAAGACTAATCACAATATCCCAAATTGTTGGGATATTTGTTGTTGTGTCATTTTATAATGACAATGTATGTCATGAAATCATAAATTAGCAACAGAAACTGGACAGTTGATCAACCTCATCCTCGTTGCTCCGAGTGTGCTACGCAGTAAACGACCTAATCAAATCATGCTCTGCAATTGGATTTAGCACTAAAGAAATTCTCGTGATTTCAGTTCAGAATCTCTGTATCATCATAAACATCAGCACTACTTGCTGCAGTGGATTTGGCTAAAAAAAACACAAAAAAAAAACAAAACAAAAAAAAACATGCAGATAGATTATTTTCTGATTATAGCTTGTCAGACAATGGGGAACAATAAACAACTGTGTTTAGGAATGCACTGGTTAGTCGTGTTTGTGTTCTGATGAGACCTAAGCTGACCCACATGATTAATGGCAGGACGCCGTTAGCAGTTTTAGGGTTATTAATGCAGCCTCTGTTAAAACATGGCTCTAAATCACGGTGCAGAACCAAAAATGGCTTTAATAGAACGTGGCTGATAATAAAGTGAACATTTTGTAGCATATTTTCCTGCGTCTCTTCTCACCAATGTATGAAATGGTGAGCAGTCTGCTTCTCTCCAGCGGGGGGGCCCACGATGCCCACATGGTGTACATCGCAGGGAACGTGACACCCTAGATACAAACGAAAAGAAGAAAAATTACAAAGAATCTGATAATAATATCTGGTTATTAATTATTTTTGTTTTTGCATGTAAAGTATTCCCTGCCATTGTGAGGCTTTTAAATCATCTCTGTCAGTTTTAGACACACTTAAATGTCCTGAATTTACCCGGCATTGCCACAGACTCCAAGTTACATTTAGATAAATACGCTGTGATCTAAAACATTTTACTTTTGCTTTATGGGCAACAACTGAACCCCTGTAAGGTGAACTGCAGTCCTGTTCTCCGCTCCTTCCCTCTTCCCATTAACTCAGAACATTTTCATTCTCCGTCATCATGTAAAGACGATGCGTTCATTATGGTGATTTTTTTTTATCTTAGCTAATTTTAGCACATCCTGTAAACCTTATTATCTTCAGATTTCTTTTTAAGAAAAGTTGCAAATATTTGCAACATTTTTACTGAACATTTAAAGGGATGATTTTATGCCTTTTCCAGACACATAGCGCCATTTTACAGCACAATAAATTAACTATATCACCTTCAGTTGTTATGAAAATACCACACATATCAAACATGACCTATAAGAAATTTGACTTTTGCTTAGGCACTCTTGAATGGTTGCCGCGGGAGATTCAAGGATTTCTCAAACATGCATGAAAGAATCAAGGCAGCACTCAGGATATGTTTTTGCTGAGGGAATAACATTTTAACACGACATAAAGCTGGAAAAAAAAAGTCAATTTCACATAACACCAGCCCTTTAAACTTTTTTCAATAAAGAGTAGGGAGCAAATCTGATGCAACTGATGTCTAATATTTAAATTCTAAATGTACTTTTTATAACCACGGTTTTCTCATAAACTCCTTCAGATGAAGCTTTCCAAATGAGTATTATGCCATAAACACAACACTGATACTTGGAGCGACTCTGTTTTGTGCAAAAACTCCTTGACTTGTTTAACTCATTAAATTATGTCCGTACTGTGAGAAAGACAAACACTTTCGTGACTGACTCTAACGACCGTGTTGCCAGGAACGTCCTTGCTCGCGTACCTCTCCGACCCCCTCCAGCGCTCTCACTACGATGAGGTAGCTCGCGCCCAGGTCGGCGGCCAGGGGCGTGAGCAGCGTGAAGAGGGCGGTTCCCAGCACGCCGAATCCCATCAGCCACTTGGCTCCGCAGCGGCCAGCCAGGTAGCCGCCGGGGATCTGCGTCAGGATGTAGCCGTAGAAAAAGGAGCCCAAGATCCATCCCTGAGTCGCAGAGTCCCAGTTGTACACACCAGCCTGAGAGAACACGCCAAGTTGTTATTTTGAATATTTTTTTGTAGAGCCATTTAGAATGCTGAAAGTAGAAGGCTGTAGTAGTACAGTGGTACGTAACCAAATGTGGCTGTAATACTCACCGACTGGTTGTGTTTGGGTTGTACGGGGGTGTTGTTGGGGGTGCACACCGAGCCACTGTGGTCACTTCTGGACTGGTGGGTGTTGTTGAGCATGTCCACCATCGCCACGCTGAGGTTCACCCTCAGAGAGTAGACCACGAAGAATCCGTAGCTGGAGAGCAACGCCAAGCCGTAGCGCGAAGAACAGCATGCTGGTGCTGAACGGAGGAGGAGAAAACGGATAAACGGCCGGGTGAATAATTTCCAGTAAATCATTGCATTGGTGTCCACAACATTTTCGACAATGACAGTCGTTATTACTGAAGAAATTAGAGAAACCCGGGTTTGGGATCCGCAACACGTTTGTTTTTAACCATTTCAGAACTAGACCTACTTTCAGAACCACAGGTCCAGTTTAACTCCTCCGTCTGGGAAGGTCAAGAGGCCATAAAAAGTACTCTAAATATTTATCTGTGCAAGTTTAATGTGGAAAACAAAGAAAGGATGCCATTAATTTAAGTAAAGATGACAAATTATTTTGTTTTCTTCTCTTTATGTGTGCAGGGTTTTGATGGGGGTTTTTTTTACCTTGAAAACTCAATTTCATATTGTATCAGGCGGGAGAATAAATGATTAGACGGTAAAAAACAAAATCTTGAATTAGATAGTGGAACAAACTGTACAAACATTTATTCATGCTGGGTTTTTTTGTCTTCGCCAATAGGGATTCAGATTTTGAAAATTATCAATCTAATTTTCCCAGCCTTTTTCAAGACAGAGTATCTTTAAAAAAAAAAAGAAAGAAAAGAAAAGAAAAAATATCACTGGGGTACTAAATGCTTCTATTTTAAATAAGTTCATGCTGTTTTTAAATTAAACATATCTGTTATTCTTTTAAGTATCTTGTACATAAAACGTATTACAGTTGTAGTTTGTTTTATTACATTCATGTTAAAACAACATGAATGTTATGTTGGCTCTTTGTTTCATTACAAAATTGCTTCAGTCACCAGTCATCCAAACAGAAACACACCAAGTTTGTTCATAATTTTCCATTTCAATGTTATGTGTTAAAGAGCTTTGACATGAAAGGCACATATTTTTGCAAGAACTTTTTTTCATTAAACAAAAAAAAAGTATGCTCATATTTTCCAAGTTAATTCTAAACAAGTTATTTCCACCTCGAATCACCTTCTCCCTTGAATGCAGAAGTAGTTGTATTAATGATGTAATTAATGAATTTACATGCAAACTCTTTGTCACTGTAGTTCGACTTGTACATAAATCTCCAAGCTTTGCATTAAGCACAGGTAGGAACCATTATGATTCTACTGTATCACAATTTATTTCAGAATTGGGAAGCACCACTTCCTTAAATTGCAATTGCAGCACTGGCACAACTTTCCAAGCACAGCTGAATTTTTGTCAGAAAAATTCAACGAAATGTAGTCTGTTAAAAACACTCCAACACTAAAGACTCGTAGCTGCAACTTGTGCTTCGCATGCTTAAATCTGAACTTTGATCTGTACTGTAACCTGCGCAGTTTTTATGCAGGTATGTAAATAATGACGCCACTGACTCGGGTAAACCTGTTTCATGAGATTAGACTGAGGTTGGCATAGGAAGTTCTCCACGAAGGCAAACAGGAAAAGATACGGATATTCATTGGGTACACCTGAGAGTCAGTGAAGTAATTCAAAACATATTGGCGATGTAAAATAGTTGGTGGCAAGGAGTGAAGTTCTTGTTGACAAGTGTAAACAAAACAAAAAAATTGGAAGTGGGAGCTTCTCGTCTTTAAGTGCACTTAAAAATAACTTAAATAAACTCTGAAGTGTCCTTTTGCGTTCTTGAAACAAAGAAAACCAAACCACCAACTCATATCTGTTGGGTCAACCTTGCTAGCCTATTAGCTGCAGATTTTTTTTTAAAAATATTATTATTATTGTTGTTGTTGTCTCACCTCTCTGGATTTTGTCGTCTTGTCTTCGGTGAAGGAGCGGCCTTTGCTGATCGTCTTTCTCGGCGTCAGAGTCGTACCGCTCCATGTTGTCAGCAGAAAGTGGCCAGAAGACGGTAGACAAACAGCTAAACGAGAATCATCACTGTAGCCAGAGTGAGAGGAACGAAAGCCTTTCTGCAGTCAAAAACTAAGTCACGTGATCTGCGTCAGCGGACAGGAAGTAATGGTTTTCAATATGGCAAGTAAGTTTGTCATATAATAGTTAGGCTCTTCAAGATACATAACACCGTTAAAAATATCCTCACCCAACATTTCAAATCATTTTGATAGTAGTAACCTTAAGTAGACATAAGGGGGAAACATATTGGCCCGAGACCAGGAATCGAGCCACGATTTGCGCTCGTCCCTGCTGGAACTATAGCCTCTGTATCTTGGCCGAGCTCTGCCAACTGAGCCACCCCTCCGCCCCCAAATTTCGAACGCACCTTTGCGGTGACGTATTTCCGCTTACATTTAACACGTTGATCACTTCCAGTTGCCACACGCGCTCTATTGTTTTTGTTGGTAACTGCTAGAGCTAAACCATGAAAAGAACTCAAAGGTTTAAACATTTGCGGGCTACAGGTTCCACAGCGGAGTTCTGTTGTGTGCCATTTTGCCCAATGACTAGTAGGTATAATAGAGTACTTAGTTTTTTCCATTTTCCTTCTAATTTGGAGTTAAGGCAACAGTGGATAGTGGCTGTCCGCAGGGAAAACTTGATCATTAAAGCTCACACTCGCGTGTCCGGCATTTCAAACTTCGGGATATCAAAGAGCCAGCATCACAAATGGGAAGAGGCGGTTAAAATGTGGAGCTGTACCGGTGTTACGTCAATCCGCGTTTCCCCATCAGATACGGTTCCCCCTTCGTCTTCTTGCCGCTCCGCCCCGCCCACGCGGCAAAATAGGCGCGTGCTCGTGATGAGCACTGAGAAAGCACGCGCGTGGCAAGCACGCGCTTGTTCGGCGCGCTTGTCTGAGGAACTACGGACACCGTGAAAGCTCAAACAACAAGTTTCGGCAAACTTGTCACACTTTCTTCACGTTTTTGCGGGAAACTAATAGTAATAATACTAATAATTATAATAAATATAATAAATATATATGTTATACATATTATGATTATAATAAATAATATATATTTTATACATATATTATAATTATAATACATAATATATGTTATAGTTATAATTATAATATATATATGTTGTATATATTATAATTATAATATGTTGTATATATTATAATTATAATAGATAGATAGATAGCATAATGCTATATGAATTAAAAACAGGGCAATGCAATTTAATGCTCAATATTACCCATCAGATACCGTTTTCCCTGTTTTACAGTGGGGGAACGCTATCTGATGGCCATAAATCTCCCTTCAGATACCGTTTCCTCTGTCTTAAAGTGGGGGAACGCTATCTGATGGCCATATTTCACCCATCAGATACCGTTTCCCCTGTTTTAAAGTGGGGGAACGCTATCTGATGGCCATAAATCTCCCATCAGATAACGTTCCCCCTGTTTTACAATGGGGGAACGGTATCTGATGGAGACATTTCACCCATCAGATAGCGTTCCCCCTATGTTAAAATCACCCATCAGATAGCGTTCCCCCTGTTTTACAGTGGGGGAACGCTATCTGATGGCCATAAATCTCCCATCACATACCGTTTCCCCTGTTTTAAAGTGGGGGAACGGTATCTGATGGGTGAAATGTCTCCATCAGATAGTGTTCCCCCACTGTAAAACAGGGGGAACGCTATCTGACGGGTGATTTTAACATAGGGGGAACGCTATCTGATGGGTGAAATATGGCCATCAGATAGCGTTCCCCCACTGTAAAACAGGGGGAACGATATCTGATGGGTGAAATGTCTCCATCAGATAGTGTTCCCCCACTGTAAAACAGGGTGAACACTATCTGATGGGTGATTTTAACATAGGGAGAACGCTATCTGATGGGTGAAATGTCTCCATCAGATAGTGTTCCCCCACTGTAAAACAGGGGGAACGCTATCTGATGGGTGATTTTAACATAGGGGGAACGCTATCTGATGGGTGAAATGTCTCCATCAGATACCGTTCCCCCACTGTAAAACAGGGGGAACGTTATCTGATGTGAAATTTATGGCCATCAGATACCGTTCCCCCACTTTAAAACAGGGGAAACGGTATCTGATGGGTGAAATATGGCCATCAGATAGCGTTCCCCCACTTTAAGACAGAGGAAACGGTATCTGAAGGGAGATTTATGGCCATCAGATAGCGTTCCCACACTGTAAAACAGGGAAAACGGTATCTGATGGGTAATATTGAGCATTAAATTGCATTGCCCTGTTTTTAATTCATATAGCATTATGCTATCTATCTATCTATTATAATTATAATATATACAACATATTATAATTATAATATATACAACATATATATATTATAATTATAACTATAACATATATTATGCATTATAATTATTATATATATATATATATATATATATATATATATATATATATATATATATATATATATATATATATATATATATATAATCATAATATGTATAACATATATATTTATTATATTTATTATATTTATTATAATTATTAGTATTATTACTATTAGTTTCCCGCAAAAACGTGAAGAAAGTGTGACAAGTTTGCCGAAACATGTTGTTTGAGCTTTCACGGTGTCCGTAGTTCCTCAGACAAGCGCGCCGAACAAGCGCGTGCTTGCCACGCGCGTGCTTTCTCAGTGCTCATCACGAGCACGCGCCTATTTTGCCGCGTGGGCGGGGCGGAGCGGCAAGAAGACGAAGGGGGAACCGTATCTGATGGGGAAACGCGGATTGACGTAACACCGGTATTATTTGAGTGGAACAATTACTCTCTTCCATGTCCAAAACCAAGGAGTTTGGAGAAAGTAGCCGTGGATGTCCTTAAGGAACATAATTATGCCTCAGTTCTTGAACCTGCAGTGGTGGATTTAGTGTTGGAAAATAATATTCTTAGGAAAGAAATCCACCAAACACAGGAACAGATTGGCAGCCTTGTGCTGAAGCAGCGGTTTGGCATTCACCGTTTTGCTTCTTCCAACAAGGACATTCGATTCTTCACAAGGTAAGTGTGTGTGCATTGGTGTTTGTAGTATAAAGAGTATTAAGTCAATTCAGGAAACTCATCCAAAAGTTTTAAACAAAAACAAAAAGTCCTTAGTGTTTATATTGCAAATTTGATCAAATAGGAAAAACAACCCATGTAACTTCAGTGCCCTCTAGTACAGGGGCAGCAGCACCACAAAATCATTCCATACTTGTAACAAAGGGCAATTGGAGCCAAATCAGCCCATCAAATTAAAGCCCAAACTTTTCTTTCTATGTTCTGTGAAAAATTCACAGAACAATAATCCAGAGCAGGGGGAAAAAAGCGTAATTCTTGAACCCCTAAACATAAATAATTTTTCTGCTTTATGGTAATAATCTCATGTTCGAGTGAATAGTCCCAGCAATTTGAGATTTTTTGATAGATTATTCCTCTTTATGTTTCTGTTAAATGGGTAAATACATATTTGGTGGGTTCTTTAATGAAACCTCTAAAGCAATTATTAGATGGAATAACTTTTTATGATGAGATAAGTGAGGGCAAAAAAAGAACCTAAGAAAAAACCCTGAGGAATTTCAAATGGTGCATATAGACCAAAATGTCCAAATATGGCTAATTTAATACACCACTTCTGTTCTTCACTTTTTTTGCATTATTGTTGGTGCATATAATGAGAAGACGGTGTAATGTGGTTTACTAGATGTTTTTGATTGTAGCTACATACTTTCAAAGGAATATTCAGTTTAATGTTACCTGTTTTGTTGTTTGTTTGTTTGTTTTTTCAGGTTTGCATCTTATGACCACCTAATGCGTTTCTGGGCATTGATTGAGCCGTCTGCCAACTATGATCAGTATTCAACAAAACATCGACATCACTCCCTCAACGCATTCCCTACAGCCCATTGATGAGTTCTTCCTGTTCCTAAACTTTCTTGCCCTTGGATCCAAGCAACAGGACCTTGCGGACCAGTACGGCGTCCATCAGTCCTCAGTCATCCAGATGATCACAACATGGAGCAACTTTTTATTTACGGTACATGGCTCAATTAGAATCTGGATACCCGATGATCAGATTCACAAAAATCTACCAAGAGACTTTGAGGACTACCCTGACACTACAGTCATCATTGACAGCATTGCACTGAGGTGTCAGTGCCCATCTTCCCCTCTCCTCCAGAGTGAGGTGTCTTCTTTTTACAAATCCCGCTGCACTCTGAAGGGGCTCATTGGGATTGCACCTCACGGGCCGGTGACATTCATCTCCAGACTGCACACAGGGTCCATCAGTGACGAGCAGATCACGCGTGAATCTGGTCTCCTGGCCCTCTTAAAACCAGGGAGGCTGTCATGGTAGACGGAGGCTTTCCTATTGACGACATCGTACCCTGCAAGATTTACAGGCCAGAATTTCTCTCTGGCGGGCCTCAGATGCCTGTGGGGGAAGTGAGGAAGACGGAGGCCATAGCAGGTCTCAGGGTGCACGTGGAGTGCCTCGTTCGCCGGGTCAAAGAGCACAAGTTGTTTGACCCTGAAATTCCCCTAGGCGTTTTTGGGATTGTCAACCAACTGTACTCTGTCGCTTGCCTACTCACAAATTATGAACATGCCCTCTAGCAACTGCTTGGCCAAAGAAGCCTGACAAAGTATGTTGCATCTTCACTGTTCATTTTATAGTACTGTTTGCATCTGCCATAAAATTAATTAACTTTTTCAGAATACTCTGCATGTCACAGACCTTTTCTTTTTTCCGCCTTTATCTCTGTGTTTATATCAAGTATTTGCATGATAATAAATTTTCGTCTGTGGTAGGATGCTGCTGTATGCTGCGAGTGTGGCACACAGCGAGGCTGTTGCATAAACATATCATGTGGCTACTCTTATGATGGGAAGGCCAACTCAGCATGGCAGAGGCAAAGAAGAGCAGAAGATTCAAACCACAAATTAGGCATAAACAATCTACCACATCCAATTTTTTCCTGCAACTATCATTAAAGCCAGAATATCAACACAGATTTATACTACAACTCTCACATATTGTACACCAACGTGGTAGAACATATTAGAATTTGACAAGTCACATGATGAATTTGAGCATTTTATAATAAAATTTATGTGACCCAAGATACTGAGAGAAAGAATCACATTACAACATGTAAAAATATGCATATTACACTACTTGAGGCATGGTGTCATGACTTTTTTCCTGTGACAACCCAACACAACTTAAGCTAGAACATACAGTGGGACTCAAAACGATCCACACTCATTTTAAAATAAAATGTTTTTGTGATGTATGAAACGAGACAAAAAGTTAAAAAGTGGTTTTCAAACTACTTCCACCTTTAATGTGAAGCATATACTTTTGGACAAAAGAAAAACAATTAGCCTGGTATAAACACCCTTAGCCTGACACTTACATGCTTGGGTTACATGTGATGTGAAAAAAGTCAATACCACGTCAAGTGTAGCTTTCTAGCAATCCCAGTTATTTGTGGAGAAAAGCCACTCAGAGCATGATGCCACTACCCCCATGTTTGTAGGAATGGTGTTTTTTTGTTGTTGTTTGTTTTGTTTTATTTGTCCATGTGACAAAGTTACCTTTTGGTATCCCCACCCAAAAATTGATATTTGATCTCATTAGGACCTCAGAAACCAACATTCAACAAACTTTTGGAACACATTTTGAGAGCCTCTGTGAATTACAGTCCAAAACAAAGGAGCATTTGGTGAGTCTGTGCTTCGTGATGAGACCACAAGGACTTTTATCAAGCTTATATCTGAGAGGGATTGAACTATAACATCATGGGACACAACATGATTCACTTTCCTCTGCTTTATGGGATCATTTTTTTAGCTAAAAACATATAAAAGGTGGATTTACGTCTTTTTTCCCATATCCAAAAAAACTGACTGATGAGAATTAGTAAAAAAAAAAAAAGCAAACAGATTGCTTGCAGATTAACTTTAAAATTTCCATTCACTGAAAATAAATCAATTTTTTTCAGCTCCACAGGCACAAAATCCACATGATATTTTCTCTGAACTCAGTTACTGGTAAGAAACACAAGTTTTGGTTTGTTTTGTTGTTTGTTTGTTTTTGTATAGAAATAAATGAAGAGTGCATTCGTCTTTTGCAAACTCACATGTAACGGCAGAATCAAATGATGTGTTGGGAATTATGTAACCTTAAAACACAGGTTTTTCTGTGAAGACGAGGAGCAGCTGTGATGTCTCGGGGCCTTTTTGTCCAAACCACAGAGAAATGGGTGGAAAAATCAGGGAGACACATCCAGTAAATAAGACCAGAGACGGACGGAAACACGATGGGAAAAAAGTGGAGGGGCGATTTCTGACAGCTATAGGGTGAGAAATTCTCACCGGTTATTCAATGACCAAACACATGCAAATAATTTCACATCTAAACTCGAGGGTCAATCTAAAATCTTGTAATATGAAAGTCCTGGGTAGCAGAGTATTAACTGGAGAGGTTGGTAAGACGCCATGTTTACAGTTTACCACAAGCCATGTGCTCCCACTTGTTTTCATCATGTGACAGCAAAACTAAACTTTTTCACTTATGTAACCTTATGTCACTATTATTGCACATCATGGTGAGCAGCACACCATGTCCACTGTGAAACATGGCGGTGGCAGCATCATGTCATATGTCAGGACGCATGACCGAGGCAGAAGGGTCACCTTTGAGCCAGAGCTTCAATACTGTGGTTAGCATCAAGGAACATAAAATGAGGAATCTGCGGCGAGAATTGAAAGTCACTGCTCACACATTCTCCAAACTTTCTGTGCAAAGACGAACTAGCAACCACAACGGTTCAGAAACAGGGACAGACTGTAAAAGACTTGCACCTCGAACTGCAGCAAAACGCGACTGAGTGTTGACTCAGGGGGGCCTGAACACTTTCACATTTTATTTGTAAAGGGGGAAAAACACACACACACACATATCCTAGATTTCCATTGTGAGATTATAAAGCAAACACATTAAATCCTGCTAAAATATGTACACGTTTCGGTGGTAATATGACAAAATCTTTAAGAGGTGTAACTAGTTCAAGAAGGCCCCTGCAAACATTGTGTAGTCCTCATGCAGTGGATCATGTATATGCATGATCCACTGCATAAAATCAAACAAGACAGTGTTTGATTGGCATCTTCAACAGGTTAGTAAATTATGAGACACACAAACAAAAACAAATGCAATTATGCAAAGTACATAAGTGGTCAACAGCTGGTTTGCATTTGCATCAATCTGCTGGTTCTGTTTTTGATGACCTGTTCAGCTCCCCTCACTGTCCTGTGCAGGGCCCCAATTGCCATTGAACTTAAAGCTGGTGGACTTCATTTCTTCCGTGGTTCAGCAGAATGTGTTGGCGGATCTTTACCTTACAACCACATCCATCATCCTTCCGACACAACAGCTTAATCCAACCTTCAACTGGCACTTGCGATAACCTCTCGTCCTTTTTGTCCCACACACTTCTGTGTAAATCATCCTCAATAACAACCAGTCACGCCTCTTTCCATCTAATGACATAGCTACACAGTCTGCAAGTGCATGATGAACAAATGTCTCCCTCTCCACTTCTGATCTTCTTACCCTCTATCCATTCAGCTGGCCGAAGACAAGGAGCTTTTTGTACAGAACGGGGAATCACAGGACTCACATGCTTCAGTAAGGAGAAACTGAGAGATCGCAGCAGATGATAGACTTCCTCAGAAGAGAAGAAGACTGGCGAGGAACAGGCTGGAGTCAGATTTGGGGCTGGACGAGGTAACTCAGAACCGCGTGAACCGAGCTGGACTGGGCTCAGAAGGACTACCTGAAGATGGAGAATGACGGGACAGAAGCCGAGGAGAAGGTTGAGGATCTGCCCGAAGGTAGAAACTTAAACACGTCAGTAGCAACTTCTCACAACCCAGGTTGGTTATACATATAACTGATGGCTTCATGCTTCAAATAATGGACTCTTCAGGCCATGAAGCTTAATATGCTAAAAAGAAGTCCTCTGACTTCTTTTGTGCCAAGTTTCATTAGATTATCTTGCTTTTCAAATTAGAAAGTTGAAATAATGTAAAGTAACAAGAACTTTTTTTTTCTTTCCTTTAAATGAAAACTTTGGTCATTTAAAGTAGCAAAGCCGAAAGTTGTGATATGGCAAAAACAATATGTTGTGTTTAGGATTTACAGACGCTGCTCATATTTGAGAGTTGCTAAAATACACAATATTTTATTCAGATATTAAGTATTTATTAAATCTTGCTTTGAGAGTTATCTGACATGTCATTTCTTTTTGCCAGGGTGTGAAGTTGGTAAAATATTTCTCCATTTAGCGGGCAATGAGAACTCAGAGTGTCCAATCACAACGCTGCAAAGAGATACATCTACTTATTTCCATAGTTTGGATTTTCAATCCAGTGCATTAAAGGCAAATTTAAAACATTAAGATAAGAGGATGTGAGACAATATTCTAATTTTTTCTTCATAATTGAAACAAAACAAACTTATTATGAGAATTTGCAGTTTGTAAGAAAAACAACACAATACAAGCAAACGTGTGGGCATTTTTTTGTCCAACATGGTGGAAACTTCATGCAATCATAGCTGGATTTTGAATGTAGGGCAAAAATATGAAACACAAACATCCTGGATCCTTTGGAAAGGTTCCAATTCATGAAAACAGGAGCCCAGAACTGAAGAAGCATGAAGATACAATATGCAACTGGGTCAGCGTTTCATGTCACCAAGAGGTCAATTTGCTTGACTTGTTTTTTGTGCCTTATGGCCGTTTTGCATCTTCTGATTTAAAACATCTATGAATTATTGCAAGCTAAAGGATCCTGTTCTTTCTGTTTCATGTGTTAGCCATGTCTGCCATTACCAAGCTCCTTCTCCTGTCTTTCAAAAGCTGTTTAACAAAATTACGATTATGAGAAAAACGTTTTTGATATTTCTATATAAAAATGAGCCTTTATTAGCTTGCCTGTTTTAACTTTACAAAAAGAAATTTATAAATATAATGTTGAAAACTAAGATCAAAATGACCTTCACTGCAAGTAAGGAAGCCTTATAAGCCATTGGCATCTCACATGCAGCTTTTGATAATTACCTTTTGCTAACAAACTTCCCTTCCGATTCACTTACTGCAGCAAACGGTGTCCCTCAGGTATGTGTCATTGGAACACTTCATTTCATTCTCTGTATCAGTAATGTTTACTCATTTTTCCATTTAAATGCTGATGATCATAGACATTATTATAGGGTTATTTAGAGTTTAGTATCTGCAGTAGGCCTGGCTCTCGCTCGGCTGCAGCTGGCTTTTAATGTTGAACAATTAAATTTCACTGGTATAAAACTTATTTTAAACTCACAGGAATCAAATCTCATGCTTCCAATTAGAAAACTAAGCCAAGTAAGTTGACACCATTTACAGACCCCTGTTGCTGTCTGTACAGACTTCAGAAAAAGAAAAAAACCATTTAAACTCACTGTGTCTCATAGACATTGACATGAAAAAGAAGAGTTTTGCTGAGGATTTTTAAAAGACTTATGGGAAGAGCAATCTGGCTTTAGATGTTTTGCTTAACTTATTTGAACACAAAAACTGAAAACGTTTGTGTGTGCTACGATTGTTGTAACTGATTTTTTAGTTAATTTATATCCCTGTCCAGGACACTTTAAAAAACTGATTTTTCTTCACTTTTTTTTTTTTAATCTCAACGACATTTAAAAAAAAAACACACAGCTCCTATAAAATAAAATCACACGTTCCTGCGTACTGGATCAATAATATATATATATTTTTAGATATTTATTTGAAATCTCTGGATTGTTTCAGGACAATGGCACGATGTGACATCTTGATGCCAATTTTCTGCAGCTGAAGCTGAAGTGAAGCACACGACCCCGAGTTGCCACAGGAAATTTGACACGTCGCGTTCCCACAGACAGAAAGGCTTGATTGTTGAACACTTGCTACGCTTTCTTTAGCTCACGCAGAGACGTGCAGTACGTTGTGCCAGCGGGCTTAGTCAGTTACGCATGATAATGTGTCATGCGTATTTGAGATGACCCTCTGCAGTTTTGACAGTAGCCCCAAACTGTGCTGTGGCATTTTAGGCCACAAACGGCAGCATTGTGCGGCGATCTGTTCAAAAATGATTTGCATTTGCACATAAAATCCTTCACTTTTTGATTTAGTTGGAAGTCGCAGACTCGTCGTTGACGATCACATTTCGTGGAAGGAAGAAAAATGTTTTTTGACTAATAAGTGGCATATTAAAAATATCAACTAATTTGTGCTCCGACTAGCTGTCAGGGATCTAAATCTCTTTCCCATGACTGCTGAAGCAAACCCTCAACTTCTGTGGGATAAAATATACATCATGGCCTAGGGCAAGCAATTAAACCACAATAAAATCCTGGTGTTGGTCTGTTTTAATAAGCGATACATTTGTTGCGGTTGTGGTTGATTACTGTGTGGCACTGATCAACAATCAGTTAATTGATTGTTTAAGGACAATATCAATGTGATCTCAGGTTGATGCTTCATGGAGAACTGAGCTGCATGCACAGGCACCAACAGAGTAATACGTTGCTTAAATCAAAACAGTACTTTTCATCATAAACTGCGGACTTTGAGGGAAATGTACTTCAACGTTATTCTCATGCTTAGAAATCCATTTTAAAAAATGTCAAATGTGTCTTATTATCTACTGTTCAAGTGATTCTGAGTCTGCCGTTTTCATCAGCTGCCTAATAATAAGTGAATCTATCTGCTGAGGCCATAACGTCTTTTTTGACTATTTAACGTAAAAAGTTACAGATAGGCTTAAAGATGAAGCTTAACAGTCAAATTTATAGTTTGTCTCTTTGACTGTTGATGTTGTAGTTATGGTAATAGAAGGATGTAATTACCAAATAAATCATTTTCACATTAAATACTGAAAACAAGTTAATGAACAGATTTTTTTATTTTTATTTTAAATGAAATTAACCACCTTGCAGCTAAATGAAAATTACATTTAACACGTGGCAGAATGTTATTTTTAAAGGTGTTAAAGTATCGAATGCAGCATAATACTTTATTCCATGCAAACAAACACAGAAGTACACACATACATTAATAGAACTCATTAATATATCAAAACAAACCGTGATTTTAAAGCAGATGTACATACTTTACCCTTTGGGTATGCTACACCACTAGTATTGTTTTTAATATATTTGAATATAATTTATACATTTGTATCTGTACTTATGTGTGTATATGCACATAAGTAAAGTATTAAGTTGGATTTAATTCATGTGTTGTTGGTGTGGTCAACACTTTTTATGCCTGCAGCAGCCATGCAGGCATTGGGAACTCTTCAACATCCCAAGTAGAGTTCAGATTTCAGATTTTATATGTTTTTTTTTGTTGTTGTTTTTTTTGGGGGGGGTTTTTGCCAGAATGTAGAAAATAAGATCCTGTGTTCACATTAACTGCATTATTAATTCTGGTCCAGATGGGTGTCAATTGTACTGCATGCTACACCTCCAATTATTGGTATTTTGCTGCCGATTTACATTATTTTCCTTCTTGCAGATACAACAGAAGGTGTGGAGGGATGTCCCCAGGAGATGTCACAGGTAAATAAGTAAAGAAAAAATAGTTGTTGTGTCCCAAGTCAGGTATTTCTTTAAAGCTTACCATAGCTTAAAATAATCACTGACTGTGTTTTATCTAATAAAGGAGGTTCAAAATCTGCTCAAGTAAACCTTTGTTAAATTTCTACTTTTGTCGACTGAGGACTTATCTTCTAACAGGAAACAGCTGAGCCCATCAGAGGTGACCATATGTACATGAAAAGCAAACATTTTTGTCACAAGTTGTAACAAAAAAGTCAATCTGTGGCCATTCTTGCCCTGTGGCTCTGAGGTTGGAAACTGTAGTGACGTTATTGGATAGCTCAACTGTTTTTTTTGTTTTGTTTTGTTTTTTTCTGAAAACAGAAGGGGAAAAAAATTCATATAATTCACATAATTTTTAAAGAAAACACAACCTATGTGGGACTTTCATGTCAAAAATGAATATAAAACCATTAATCTATGACTTAGCCACCAACCACAAAGTAGGGGGAAAAAAACTTTGTTACCTTTACACTAAAGTGGAAGGAAGAATGGACTGAGGCCTACTGGTCAGTGTTTATGGGTTCTGCCAACGTAGAGAAACTAAACTTTATGTTAGTCAAAGATAAAAGCACAACCGGAGACATATGGAGAACTTCCTGAAAACTCGTCCGATCTTCTGCCTCCAGGTATTGGGATGTTAAAGATCAGTGTCAGCTCTCAGAAGGAAGAAGCAAAGGCAAGCAGGACAGACGCTCTATTGAGCCGCCTGCCTGATGCCTTTCACATGACTGAGAGCAAGGACAACACAGAGAGATGGAAAGATAGAAGGAAGGAAAGAGAGCTGCCTGGCCCACGTAATGTTCCCATGAGCTGATTCACTTATCCCCACCAAATAAATTCAATCAGTGACACATGAGAAAACTAAGAATGGAACCACAGGAGAAGACCCGAGTGGAGAGAGGCTGGTGCTGATATAGGATTAGTGTAGGAAACGTCGGCTTTAAATGAAGGAAGGCTGTTCGTACTTAAAGTCCTTCACTGGAAAGCCTGATTGAGAACAGACAAAACCTGAATGACCCGTACACTCCAGAGGGAAACTCCACCAAACTCTAGCAGACACAGTTACGTGGTTACAGAGGCTGTGAATTGTGAAACAAACAACACTATTTTTTTTTTTCAAAGCTATCAAAAACACTTAGACTATATTTTACAAAATAGAACCATTAAATGGTCATTAAATCAAAAAGATTAAATCAAAAATATTTTTCAAATCACCAGGACCAGTGGCGGTTCTTACATGTATCGCTGCCATCGGGCAGCCTCCCTAACACACACACGATTTATAAAGTAACGGAAACGTCAGGAACTAACACCGTTGAGTTCAAATAAATAAAGTGATAAAAACTAGGAACTCACAATTCTCACTGACAGTAAACATGTTTCACAAACTGCTGTAAAGAATCTGTCAAGAAGGTAGAATCATTTCTGGGTTGTTTCGATTCCTGGTCAATCTGTAGCTGCTCTCAGAAGTGTAAAAATAAGATATCAGGTCTTTAATTAATCTTCAAGTATTGTCTTTGAATCAGATACCAACTTCCATGGTATCCGCTCATGATGTGCTCACAGGTGTTACAAGTCAGTCTGTAAAGTGCAACTAACCCCCCTGTGAAAGCTAAGCCCCTCCCATGGCAGGTTTTGAAGAATCTCAGCAAAGTGGGCGGAGCCAAGAGACATTAAGAGACCGAGTTAAGTGTGAAGAATTGTGGAAGGGGTGTGGTCAGGAAGAAAGAAACACTGTTGCTTACTTCATACTTTGTCACTATGTTTAGAAAACCTTCCCTTTTTCCTCCCTGGTGACACGCCCCCAGACTGTGACGCTCTGAGCTGAAGGCCAGACTACCTATATCACCATACCACTTCCCCTTTTATGCACAGTGCTTGAAAAAAAAGTTTCTTTATATTTACTGAAATAGTTAGTAAATAAAGTTTAATCACAGAATAATAACTTTTCCATAATTTATACATATTGATTTATATAGACACTTTATTTAATTACTAATCGTTACTGCTATTGCTTGTTTCACTGTGATTCTTCCTTTAACCTGATCCTGAGAAGATGACGTTGACCCTTCTCCATGTGATCCAGGTGCAGGGCCTGCTGGTGGAGCTGCGCGAGGGGCTCCGCGCGGCCGTGGCCGAGCTGGGCGAGCTGCGTCAGAGGGACCACGTTTTGGAGGAGAAGCTCCAAGCACATCAGACTGAAGTGGATGATAAGATAATGGGCCTCAAGAACTCGCTCAACACATTTAAGGTGCAAGACTGAGTAAAACAGAAACATGTGCAGGTTCTATTTTCGGAGACGCAGGATTCTGTAACATGATTTAGAACACAAACTGCAAACCAATTCAGTTCAGGGTGAAAGTGATTGCCTGCTGTAGATTAAAAAGGGCAGAAATATGTGTCTGAAACTCGTACAAAGTTTAAAACCATCCCGTAGTGGAGCCCGCGCGAGCATTTCACCCGGTACGCGTTCCCAGCGCGTGCGTTTTTTTGTTTGTTTTTTCTTCTTCTTCTTCTTTGTGGTTTCGGAAAATGACGGTTCACTACTGTTACTCTCCCGTTGTCCGGCCATGGCATCTGCCTCGCTCTTCCTGCTCGTCGGGCTAACACTGTAGGAGGGGTTTAACGTGTGAGTTTACATATTTTGGCCTCCATTGCAATACTTTCCCAAAGAAAGTAGTTATCCGTCCGTCCAACACGGGGGGAGAGTCGGGAACCAGATTTAGAGGAGTATTACTAAGACCTCTTTAACTTTATCACCTCTTGTTATGTTACAACCACAAACTTTAATGCATTTCATTTGAATTTCATATTATAGGCCAACACAAAACATAACATAGGAAAGAATTTTGACAGGAAAAACACAAAAACACTTAAAGACATCAGAAGTTTGATGATATATCAAACTTAAATAAGTATTGGCAATATGGACGGATCAATATTTAGACATCTCTACTCATTAGTATACTCCATCGCCTGACTGCTTTGCTCATTGGTCGTAATAGAGATGATTGTTCACCAATGTTCCCTAACAGACCTTCACAGAACATCTGGGATTATACTGAGATTAAATTACACTCATTTTACTGATTAGATGATACTGAAGGCAATTGGATTCAGATTCAGATTACCTTTATTGTCACTCAACATAACATCAGAGATGCCCTGCAGACTGAAATTACGATGCATATTAAGTCACAAACAGAAACCAGCCAGATAAACTATGAAGGGATATAAAAGAAGAATAAAAGAATAAAATAGAATAAGAACCAGATAACAAAGGGGGAAGGCACAATAAATATAAGCAACAATATGTGCAAAACAATCAAACTCAGATTAATAAATAATGATAATTGTTATGATCTTCTTTGTTGTGGTCATATAAAAAGCCAGTAACCAGTCCTGCTATCTGCTGCAGATTTTCATTTCACTTTCAATCTACAGAACACATAATTAGTCTACAGCAACCGGGCCAGTCACATTTCTACATGACATCTGTTCACAGGAGGAGCTGAATGTGGCGTTGTTCCACATTAGAGATATGTCCAACAGACAAAGGGAGGCACAGAGGAGGATGGAGCTGCTGCAGATCGAAAGCAACAAGGATATAATTCCCCTTCCACACAGGTAAGGGTGCAACGACGTAATGTACCTCCTGATTCATGTGGAGATACTTTTTCTGTCATTCTTTAATCTAACCCTGACCTTCTATGCTTATGCTGACCTACAAGGTCCAGCAGCAGGAAGAGTTCCAGGTCAGACGTGCTGGCATCGTCCGGGGACGAGCACATCTGCACACCCAGCCAATCAGAGCTCAGTGTTTATCAGACCTTTTTCCCGACTCCGCCTCAGGGCGAGTCTCCACAGAGGAGCAACACGTCTACACAAAGTGAGTCTCTTTGCCTGTGCAAAAGTTCATCCATTCTTGGAAATCTTGATCCTCAAGCTTTCTGGAGGCCTTTCAACCGTCGTCTTTGGACTTTGGTTGATTTTCCTGTTATTTTTGTTCCAGTCTTTTGTAACTCATCTTGACAGAAAGATGCAGTTTGTGCAAAAAATAAAAGAAGGAAAGTGGAGGGAACTGGTGGAAGTGTTAGGCCTAAAATAACTGCACAGCAGATGACCACTGTTATCTAAGATATGTTTTAAAATTAACATTAGCTTTTGAGAAAAGACCTGAAGCAGGACCAGAGAAATGCATCATACTTCCAGGAAAAAATATGAAAACTGTTTGATCATTTAAAAAGACCAAAATACACAACAAATGAGTTAAAAAAATGTTTGTCCTTTCAGATTCTACTTTTTACTTCATTACATAAAAACACAAAAATAACATTTTCTGGAAAATAACGGCCTTTTGACATTGATTTGCATTTAAAATGACTTTTTATTTTCAGTTTCTCATATCATACAGTTCGAGTTACTGGCAGAGGAATAACAAGCACTTAAATACATGGACATGTTCTTTAAAGTCCCAAAAAGTCCAATTTTACTGTTCCGTTTGGCCTCCAGATTTCTGTAGCTCAGGGTTTGAAACTGGGTCAAACAAATTGGTGAAAACAAACAAAAAAAACTTTCTTTTTTTTAAAAGCACTGTTATATATTGGTAAATATGACCAGACAAAGTTGTAAAACAAGCCTTTATCACATTACTGAACTTCAGCTTCGAGTTTATTCATGATTGGTCAAATTTGAGGTAAAGGTTTTGTACTCAAATGTCCAGAATTTTACAAAAATGTAAAAAGAAATTTAGAAATAGGGGCTGGGAAAAGCACAGAGTTTCTACTTCACAGAGAAGTAGTTCTTAAAATCACTTAGTTGGTGATTTTTTTTTCCTATGTCAAATATAACTGGAATGTTATTTTTAGAGTCTGGTTACTTAATGAACAGAAAAACTGTAATGGTCTGGAAGTGGAGCTATAAGGATTGAAAGAACTGTCAAAAAATAAAAATCACCCAACAAAAGGCTGGAGAGATAAAGTCTGGCTCTTTTACAGCAACCCATAAAGACATGAGGGACGTATTTCGCATAGATATGTATATTTTCCTTTTACTCATGCTCATGTTTACATGTTACAGCCTCTACTTCTGACCAGGAGGCTCTGCAGCAGCAGCAGCAGCAGCAGAAATCTCCTTCATGGGGAGAGAAGACGAACAACAGAGACCAGATGGAAATCTCCAACAATCAGACTGAAAACAGTAAGAACAATCTCTGTAAAACTTCTACAAACTATTATCAACCACAAACAAGTTAGCCTGTCATAAGGAGTGGCACTGATGACCAAAAAATTAAAAAAGGTGTTGGTGAAATCATCTGTTCCTGTTTTAAGATCTTTCTTCAGCTTTTACATACAAATCAGAAAAATAAACGTTTTCCACAGAAAAAAAATAGAAGAAATGGCCATTTAAAAACGATGAATAACAATGAATAAATACTCAATAAAGTTAAAACTAAAGCCCATAGCTTTTAGCTTTCCATTTAAAAATGTTTACCTGAAGCTAAATTTAAAACAATGCAAAAAAAAAGTCTGATAAAATCTGAAGGATGCAGTTAAATATATAAAATAAAACTCAACAAAGGCATATAAATAAATAACTTCAATAATAGCAATTGAAATAATAATAATCAAAATAATATTTAAAAATTTTATAAATTGGTATTGTGTACAATTAATGATTAAATAATGAACTAAAATGCTAGTGATAAACGAAATAACCATCTAAGAACCGAGCTGATTTGTTTGTAACTAATATCAGTGTAAAAGTAAGTAAAGTATCTGTGTCATTAAATGCAAACTTAATGAAAGTTGCTGCTGCTGTTGTGTCATTTTAAATCAGTTTTTTTTTTCACCAAAATGAGGAGATTCTTTCAAATAATTTCACCATCTATTTGGTATTTTTAGACTTCTTGCTTGGGAATCTTGAGTAGCATCGTTCTGAAACAGAACAAGTCCTCGAGGTTACAGAGTAAATGTGACTATAGTTACAGTTTGTGTTGGATGTTGTGTTTTTATATGTGCAGATAAGCGACAACGGGCCGCGCTGGAGCTGCTGGAGTCGGAGAGAGTCTATGTGTCCCATCTGTCTCTGCTACTGAAGGCCAACATCTCCTTCAATGGATCCGAAGCTCCAACTACGAAGGACAAACGGTAGCACACTCCTCAAAAAAATAAAATAAAATAAATTAACGGAAGGGACACTTACCGAATAAAGAGGCTGAATCAAACATTTGACTAAATAAAAGCCGTGTTTTGTTGACAGACGCTTCAGTCCAGCCACATTTCAAGCATCACATTCCCAAACTGGCCCTCTGAGCTAATTTAAAGGCTTACGGTGATGGAACAACAGGAAATAGATAAATCAAATAAAAGAAGGTCATAAACACTACCGAGACAGAGCTTGCTATTGTAATCGCTGCAGCACACACGTGCTACCAATGAGGAGAAGACCCAATGAAATGCAGCCACCGCTGGACTCGGACAAATTGTGTTTAAAAACGGAGGCCTTCGCTTTAACCTGCTTAACCTGTTCCTGTTTGTCGCGCGAGCCGCTGAAAAGAAAGCCTGTTCCCGCCTCGGTCAATAAGGAACTCCTGGATGTCGATGAAGACGAATGTCTGGGCCACGCCAGATTTTCTAAATGACTTTAACCTCACTTATTTCTGAATGATCACATTTCAAGAAAACTGTTATTCTTTGAAATATTCCCCGTGTTTTCCCTTCTGCTTGCAGTCCTTTCCCCAGCTCCTTAAGGTTTCTGATCCAGCAGCACCTGGAGCTCCTTCACACTCTGCAGGAGCGCGTGCTCAGGTGTCAGTGGCAAGGCATCATGGGAGATGTGTTCATGAGGCTCACCAGCAAAGAGGTAAGCACGGAATTAGACTTTGTGGAATAATGTGGAAAAACATTATTTGTTAATTTGTTTGTAAGAGCAGTCTGACCTGATGTGTGTTGTTTTAGTAGATCTCCTTATAGTGCCACGCAAAAAGCTTTATCGACTAATTTTCCCCATTTTGTCACAACAACAAACAACCATGTATTTCACTGGAATGTTTTGTGATGGACAACATAAATCAGCTTCTTCCATAATTGGGGAAAAATATAAAAATGTTTCACTAATAAACTTTTTCAAATAATATTTGCTAATCCTGCCAAATCCAGAATTATAATTTTAATCTCCTAATATGTAGCTTTAGAAAGGAAAAAAAAAGGTCATCTTGAAATAACCTAATAATCTTAAAGGCGTGGCATACCTTTGTGTTCAGGCTCAGAACAGCTGCTAGTCTGTAGGGGTGTGTCATCATCACCTTTGAAAATCTACAGACAGAACAGTTCTCTGATTCTCCACTGAACTTGTTTTATTACTTTGACTGGTCCACTTGTACGCATGAACATGCTTCGGTCTCAGCAGCTCGTCCAGTGTTGCCGTGGGCCTCTCAACTACATCTCTGATTAATTCTCATTCGTGGCTTACGCACGCTCCTCACTTTTGATGATTTTTCTGTTGTTGATCACCTGGATTGGCAGAAATAATTAAGGCTTCTCCTGGTAAAATAATTATTTTTCAGAATATTTATAACAAAATGTTACAAATGTGATGAAAAAGCAACATTTCTAGGAGTTTACAACCAAAGAAGATGTGGCAGAAGGGGGTAAAAATCACGAGTTGAACAAATGAAAACATTTTCTCCGCTCAGAGTGATTTCCTGGACTTCTACGTCTCCTACCTGAAAGAGCTTCCAGATTGTCTGTCCGTTGTCACCGTGCTGGCGTCCAGCTCCATGAAGTCCGCTGCTTTTGTGGATGTAAGACTACGAAAAAAAAAAAAAAATTCAAACACCTTTGAATGCTTCCGTAGTGTTTGAATTATGTGAAACACTAACTTGTTTTCTTTTTGTCCTGGTTGGCCGTTTCCTGCCACCGTCAGTGTGACGTTCTGGGGGATGAATCCAGACCTTCGCTTTACACCCTGCTCCTCCAGCCAGTCCAGAGGATCCCAGAATATCTGCTGCTGTTACAGGTGGGATCTACAATGTTAGTTCATTTTAGTTACATTAGTCTTTTACTAAAAATGCAGAAAATTGTCTCATTTTAATTTAGGCACATTCATAAAGAGGGGAAAAAATATCCTACATTAGGGAAAATTGATTGCTTTTATGCTTTTATTTCTCAAAAAAAAAACTAGCCCAACATTTTGGAAAAAAAAATCTTTACTTTGCTTCTTTAGATGGAGCCATGTGCTCCCTAAATATAGCGTGACACACAGTTCCATTTTCCCTAGAAGCAATTCAGAATGGGTATGACAAGAGAAGAGAGCATGTCATTTCAATAACACTGATACGTGTAGCTCTTCATGAGCAGCGACTCCTCCAAAAAACTGCATCGGAGGCAATAATTTAGTTTAAACAAAGCGGAACTGTACCAGAATTGACGACCCGTTTATTTCCTGCCAACATGCAGGAATGTTACAGGAAACAAAATCTCCTTGGCTCGCAGCGTTAGATCTGCAGCTAAGACTTACTGTCAAAAAGATAAACATGCAAAAATCCACTGCAAGTTTAACTGGAACTTGGTGCTCTGGTCTGACTAAAGGTGAGTTAAAGGATGTTTGAATAAAAATCTGGATAGAAATCTGGTGGCCTCTGTCAGAGAACAGGAAATGGATCCTCGAGTGTTTTAACAGGAACGTGGTCAAATCAAAATAAAGCCAGTATTTTTGTGGCAAAAGGATATTAATGAAAGAATGAAAAAAAACATAATTTCTAGGTATTTTTACACATGTGCACCCCTGCTTGTTTTATAAATGTGTATAATTAATCTGCATTGTTCACTTTACCTATCTAACTATTAATCCACTGCAACATAACTGAAATAAACTAAACAAAATCTGGTTTTAAAGTGTGTTTTCATCATTTGGTTCAAACTGAATTTTCCCTTTTGCATGTATGAATGATTGAAATGTTTATATATATATATATATATATATATATACACACATTTGTAGGGCCTGCTCAGACAGACAGATGCAGATCACCCAGACTACTACCTGCTGCTGGTCTGCGTCCAGCAGTTCAGGTCCTTCACTGCGCAGTACCACCACCTACTTCAGCACAACCAGGAACTCCTGCTGCTCAACCGCAAGGAGGTGCAGAGGTCAGAGCAAACGCCCGGCACAAAGCATCGACACAGCCAGTGGAAGATAGGGGATTATGGCTCCCCACCCAGGGCGCCACAGCCAAATGTGGTGGGGTAATCAGTCAGCTGAACTCCAGACAGAAAAAACATGACTGTACACCAGAGCTGAAACATTAAACTTGATGTTGGTATTTAATGTTATTATTATTATTATTAGGAATCTGGACTGCATTTCACCTAAAACTAGAAAAAAATAGAAACAGAAACCCCTGATTGTGTTGGACTGTTTCTGGTATGTTGCACATCTGGTACTTTCCAGAACTAACTCTTAATTATATTTTTACTTGCTTATTTTTATGTTGCTTGAATCTTAAATCTCAAATCCATCCATCCATCCATCTATCCATCCACCCATCCACCCACCCTTGTATGAATGGATAAGAAGGACAGATTAACCAGGGCCACATTTTATGCAAGAACTGGCACTGTCAGGTGGATACATTTAATTTATTGCCTTTAAAAAATAAAGGTTTACATCTGTTTGTCCAATCTGCTCTGCTCCACCAGCAGGTCCAACATGAAGCAGCTGTTAAAGACGGTGGAGGGAGGGATTCAAACTAACAACATTGGTTCACCTTATCCTGGCAGTAATGCAATGCTGTGAGTGTTTCAGCTGCTTCGCTTTTCATTCTTATGTGATGACAGCAGATTGATGTGCTGCCTGTTCCAGATCTCTGGCTCATCCTTCAAGCAAGTTTTAATGACCTTTTCTCCTCAACAGGGAGCATGCTAACATGGTGAAGCGTCGGAAGCAGTGTCTCCTGGAGCAAATTCAGTCCCACCGCTTCCAGGATTGGGATCACAGTCAAGATGCACAGAGTCACTGCTATAACGCAGAGTGGCCATCCCAGGTGCCGTTCTTCAGCCACAATCTGGACTCCCGGAATCCAAAACAAACAGGTATGTGGTCAAAAGCGCTGCTGGCTATTGTGTCTGGTCAACTTAGTCTGCAACTTAGTTAAGCAAGATGAAATAAACTGAGAGAAGTTGATGTCCGGTCAAATATGTTTTCTATGTCTTTCCCGTCCACGTTCATGCTGACTATCCCAGCAAAAGTATTTCTGAGCACTATCGAGTTTGACTAATGGCCAACACAGTGCCAAAACCCAGTGACACACCACCACTGAATAAACTTGTTTAATTTAATTCCAGCAATTAACTAAAAAACAAACACATTGCTCATAATGGAGAAATTCAATAACAGATGCATTATAAATCTTTACCCTCAGAAAGGCTTGATTAGCCATTTCAAAAACTTTGAGACTCCACTGATCCACAGTAAAACCCGTTATCCACGAATAGAGAAAATATAGGACAGTGGTGAACTTGTGTCATTTGCAGACTTGGGTGAAGTTTCTTCTATTTGGTCTTTTCTGTTGTGGAACGTCATTAGAGGAGTGTTTCTCGATTCCAGACTACTGCCCTACATATTTTAGATGTGTCTCTAATGTAGAACATCTAATTCAATGATTCCATGATCTCCTCTGCTGAGGAAGTTTGTTGCTCACCCACTTCTTCAAGTCATGTGTGTGGCAGAAGGGAAGCACCTAAAACATGCTGGGCAGTGGTTCCTGAGGACCGAAACTGAGAAACACTGCAGTAGAGTAACTCTCCAGTATGCCTTTTGCAGTCTAGTAAGCTGATTGACCAACATTGGGCCTCTAGGTCTTGGCAGTATCCCAGAAAGCGAGATGTCCGAGAGGTCACGTCAGCACAATCAGGTGCCCACCAGGCGGGCTGAATTTCGTCAGGTTCAGCCCGGCTCGGCTCTGGCTGATGCCCTCGGGGAGTTCCTCCTTCCTCCCGACCCTCCAGGGATGGAGAGTCTCTATGACGAAGATGGGGTCTCCCTTCATGACACATCTTTGTTCGACCACTGTTCATCGGCATCCTCAGACTCCTCCATTGACATCGCCTTTGTGAAGTGCCCCAAGGTCCCCCAGGGACCCCATCACGCGGTGGCAACCAATGTGCCGACAAACCGAGATGTCTTTGGCAACGGAGGAAGCCCAGGTAATGGTTACAGCAAACTGCCCAACCGGGGTTGTGTGTCACCAGATGAAGCTGTAATGACAAGACGCAATCTCCATCGGCCACTTCAAGCCAGCCAGCGTAAGAGTAAGGTGAGTGCATTGAAGCAGATTCATCTTTCGGTCAACATGCACATCCCCATACATAAACGTTTTGCTTCTTCTCTGCTGTAAAGTCACTAAATGGCCTGCAGATGGAGAACACAGTGAGTGGTCTGGATGTGGGACCACTTTCAGACCACCTCCAGAGAGTGGGACTGGGCAGCCACGCCAAGCTGGAGCGTCAGGGCAGTAAGGGCAGTAAATGTTCCACCCCGTCGCATAAAGTCCACAGTCCCCTGGGGAACACGGACAAACAGAGTCCAGATCTGCACGGACTGCTCAACATTGTGGGTATCACAAGAAATATAAGTGAGCAAATTCAAGTGCAGTCAGGTGTGATGTTTGATATGAATGGAATCGCTTTCTATCTAGGGTGGCAAAACCCTGGGCAGGCAAGAGAAAAGGGGGGAAAAAGAGCTACACAATATTGCCAATACTGTCCACCCCTCCAAATCAGAGAGTTCCATTCATTTTCGTGGCCTCAGGTGTATGTGCCACTAGCATAAAGTTTTACAAACAATTGTAAAAGAAATGGTTGCTCTCAGAAAATCACAGAATTGAATGACAGTAACTCGGCTACAAAGCAGTAGGCCATAATGTCACGGACCAGGGCAACCGGATGATGACATTTTGATATCAGTGGTGGTTTTAAAGGAAAAACCAGAATCAGTTTTTGTCTTCCTGTGTTTTTTTTTTTTTTATGAGTGAATAAACTAAATAAATCCTTGTTTTTAACCTAAGCAGGACTCAAGCATCCAGTCATGGGCTGACGAGTCAAAGTGGAGGAGCACAACAGAGGAAAATAATCACACCCCCTTCAGCGAGAGGAGTCGCAAGGACAAGGGAGGCTTCAGGAGCTCATTCAAGAAACTCTTCAAAAAGAAGTAGGCATGGTTATTTACCACTGATACTCTGTGCTGCGTGAGTTTTAAAAGGGCAAAACAAATATTAGAAAAGATGTCAAGACAGGACGAATAATGTCAGTGAAAGTATAAATAAATATTGTGCCATCATGAGCACCTGATAGAAGATATTTTCTTAATCTTTTTTTTTTTGTCTTCCAAACAGGACTGCTGATGAGAAGAAGGAGAAGGGAGGAGAAAAGACACCAGAAAATCAAAACAGTGAACATGAAACGTCGATGAAGACTCCCAAACTGGTTCACCTGGAGATAAACCGTGGCACAGCTGTATAATTTGTGCTTAGTATGTATTTCACTGTTTTGTAAAAACATTGTATGAGCTACGCAGCAACTTTCCACAAATTGAAACGTTTTTGGTTTTTTTTCTTCTGTCCTACCCTGCCAAGCCTTCAAACTGAAGGAAAGCACTAGTTCAAATACCAGTGGTATTTTTTATTTATTTGAACAAAACCACAAAATATGCTAAATTCAGCTGTTTTAAATTCTTTGCAACATTGAAGATTGATTTAATAGTGTCAAAATGACGAGATGTAATTTTGTTTAGAGTCAGCTTGCGCTTTCATCCCATGATTGTAATCAATTACAATTTTCTTTTGTTGCTTTTCGTTTTGTCCAACTAACCCATTCATGCCAGTTTCAGCCTTTTAATCAGTAGGTTGTTTTAAACTCAAACTATAAATTCCAGACATGACTCCTCTGTTCATCCTAGTTACGCTATACTCATAATTACTGCAATATACTCAGGAAACATTAACAGCTACAATGTTTTTTGTATGGGCTTACAATGCTTAAATACACTATGTAGAAATTACAATGTTCTTTGTGTTTTTCCTGCACTAGATTTATCTCGAGAGAAATAAGCTCAATAAAACTTCTCACTGGCTATTTTTCTGGCGATCAGCTGGTCGTTGAATTATTGCAACACTAAAAGATGCTAACATCTATTAGCATTTTGCAACCTGAAACTCTTCAAATTTGAGAAAAATGTTTTCATAATCCTTGAACTTTTGCCTACTTTGTTTTGTTATAACCATAAACTTTAATGCATTTTAGCAGGATTTAATGTGGTATACCAGTGCTGAGTAGTGCATGACTGTGAAGTGAAACATAAAAAAATAAATAAATGAGTTTTGATTAAGTTAAGCAAACAAATAAAAATAAAAAATCTCAAAAGTGTGGGCAACTTGATCTCTGATGACACATTGCTGTGTTCAAAGTTTTAAAACGCACAAATACTTTCGCAGTATTTTAAGGCAGCGCAAATGAACAAAGCACAAGATACCCAGAAGCTTCAGTTCCTTCTTTTTAATGTGTTAACCTGTCATCTCATAAATCTGTTACACTTCTGAAACAAAATATAGGCAATTATACAGTATGTAAAACAAACCCATTTTTATTTTACACTATTTACACTTTATAACGTTTGCATTGCATTATGAAAACAAAAACAAGAAGTGATGCGACGGCAACAGAGGAGACGTCACCTGCTGTTTTTTTTTTTTTTGCTCAACATCGGAAAGGAGACGAGGATCAAACGGCGTTTGGGGAAAAACTTGAAATACTTAACACTGATCAGCTAATGAGCAGCAGACAGGTGACGCTTCCAAAGAACAAAATCCCAAGGCGATGATATTTATGCCACTTAGATCTTTTTTCATCCAGAAAATTCACATATCTGGTACGGAAAACAAATTAAAAAGCAAATTAATTCTACAGGATACTTGACTCAAGTTGAGCAGATGCTGTTGGATGATTTCACCTGGTCTCAGCATGTATAGGGTCGTTCACAAGAGGGAGGAAGCTTGGAAACAGCATAATGTAATCGAACATGAACTCTTGATGGACATTTTCCCACGTCTGTTACGGTTAAAAGTCACGAAAAAGAAAAAGAAACAACATGAAGCAACCGAAACAGTTTGGTCAAGAAAATCCACAAGCGATTCAAAAAAGAAAATCAGGTGCACCGAAACAAATTCAGACAAAAAAATAAAGAGAAAGAAAATTACGAGACAATATGTAGGTGCTGTGAGATGTTTGAGAATTTAAAGAGATTTAGACATGATTTGTTCAACACAAACCAGCTGAGATTGGACTTTTTATTTCTGTTGAAATCTAAGATAAATCACGAGGTAGACTATCTAAATATGGCCACAAGGTTTAAGTGATATATTAAAAATATATATATATACATATCTCGTCTGACAAAAGAAACCCCAATGTTATTTAATCGTTTTTTTTATTGTTTGCTTTTTTATATATGGTTTTAAGTGTAAAAGGAACTCTGTAAATTAAACTGAGGCTTAAAATTGGATTTAGAATAAGTTTGGCATCTATCTCTTCAATGAGTGTCTCCAGTTAATGAATTTTAAGGAGGAAAAAAAACCCCTGTGAAAATAAGATGGTGTTTAAATGGAACTTGAGGAAAGTTTCCTTTAATAAACAAATCCCACATGTCCAGGCAAAGATAGATTATTTTCTCTCATTTTGGGGGCTTTTCTTTTTATAGGATTTTAAAATAATCTACTTGCTTAACTTCTAGCTTTTTTTAAATATATTTTGTCTGCTACTAGAAAAAGACAATCTTCACTCTGTAGTTGTTATTTCTAACCATATCCGTATTTAGTTGCCAGCACAGATGACGTCCGTCCATAATTTCCCCTCCCAAAAGTTGAAACAGCAAGTTTCATCGGCTATGAGGAGCAGTAAGCCTCAGAAACACACCAGCAGGGGGCAGCAGAGGTCTTCCAGCTGCTTTGTGGTTTATTAGCTAAACGAAGGGGTTTTTACGTCTCGTCTTGCGTGCCTCTCTTTGAACATAGAGATGAGGATTAGAATTTCACAAAGCTAAACATTTTACAGCATTTTTAAATCTCTAGGGATGGAGTTGAAAACATGGCGCTCCTTTAGTTTTCATAGAATGTTTTTATATATAAAGACATTTTCGTAACCAGAAATATCTTTAACAGACTAGCATTTAAGCAAGGAAAAGGCTTAAAAACGTCTTTCTTCAGCCAGCTGACGGTCAGCGTGAAAAAAATAATAAATTAACTACACCTACTTGTTGCTGGCCCATGCCTATGGGTGAATACACATCTGAAGCGACGCGTTACGTCAATTTACGTGTGTTTATCGGACTTCATGAGATAAGCCGGGAGAAAATAGTAGAGTGGACTTCAGCTGTGGGGAGTTTTATCAGAAACCGCGATGCTACTGACGAGAACAGAAGAGTTTTTGGACGTGGCACGTTGGAGTGTTGACGGTGTGGGTTGGTCATATCAAAAAGGAGGAGAGTATTTCGTTGTCGGTGATGCAAGATGCCTTTCACGAGATCAACTAAGTTATTTCTGTGTAAATTATTAATTTATTGGGTTATATTTATTTGTTGCTGCTCCTTCAAAGTGACCTCAGCCAGATTAACCAGACCGGCACACCACACACTTCCATGCTCATACAGGCATCTACAGGCACACACTGTGCATACACACGCTATCATGACATCACATTTGTTTATGAAACACATTTCGTCTCCTTGTGCAAATTTCAAATACCAGTGGTTCAATAAAATACATGGAAATAATAATGATAAAACAAACATTAAAAAAAGGACAAATATTTCTGAATAAAACAGCTTTAAAAACTGAAAGGGGGCAGAACTCCAAGTGATGAGGCAGGAAATGATGCATGCAGGATGAAAAACGAGCATCCGCATCCTGCGTGTGTTCGTCGGGATCTCTTTGCGGGGAAATGTCCGATTACTGAAGCCGTCCACCTGAAGAGAACCGAACCTCGCCACAAACAAAAAAAAAAACAAGAAATTTGAGAATCTGTGACTCCTCTTTATGTCTCCACGGTTTGACAGAGCAGCTATTGACACACGTATATACACAACCAGACTTTTTCTTTTAGTGTTCGACTTTACCATTAAAAAAAATGTATTTACAAAGAATTAAATAAAGGTTTAATAAGCACTTGTGTGGTGTAGTGACGGGTACTGGGGATTTATCCTTAGCGAAAGTGGCAAAAAAAAAAAAAAAAGATTTTAGTCTGGTCTCTTTTTTTTTGGAGTTTTTTTTGTGGGGGTCTTTAAAACAAACATTTTACGACAAATGAAGAAAGTCGTCCTTGTTAATAAAGTTACGCCATGCCACAATAAATAAAGGGACAGTTAAAACAAAAGAAATGGAGGAGGAAAGAAAAAAGGGGGTCAGAGGTGAATTTCTGGGGCATAATGGCCCTTCTATGAAGCTTCGGCACAAACAGCAGTAGTATTACAAGTAGAACTAGTGTAGCATTGGTGTGTTTTCTGGATGTTTCTATACTCCATGTGCAGTCTTGCAGGGAAAGGTTGGAAGCTGCGTCTTCACGCCGAGTGTTTAGACTCTTTGCTTTGACATAAACAAATCCAAGAGAAGTCCCTTCCCGTCCTCTCCCCGAACTAACACCTTTCACATACACACACACACTGATGCAGTTTAAAAGGGTGCAAACATCTGCATTCACAAATTCTCCTAGTCTCCCGGTCACGTTACCAAGCAGGCGGGCGAGGGGGTTAAGCTGCGGTGCTGGGATGAAAGCGACTACCGGCTCGTTTCGTTGCTCCCTTGTCTGCGGTAGCGGTCGGGTGTTTAGACGGCGCTGCGGCGATGGTGCGAGGGCGGGGGGGAGGGGTGGGGACTCAGTAGCTGTTCTCGTGGCCCGCCAGGATGTAGAGGTTGCTGTGGGCTGTGGGGTTGTCCGTCGGCCGGCTCTCCAACACCACCACCCTGAAACACACGTGGTTCAATTAAATAAATAGATTAAAAAAATAAAAAAAAAACAAGAATATGGTGCGATTTCCCATGAATCAAAAGAGCAAAAGGAATGATAAAGAAACAGGATTTAATGTAGAAACATCCGGTCAATCAGCAACCCATGGAGAAATCGGCTGAAGGATGTTATTTGGAGGAGGGAAAAAAAATGGCTCATCACCCCAAACGACACCTTGAACAGAGTAATAGATTTGCATCGTCACACATCATCCCGTATTTGGACTCAAGAGGGTCAGCAGTAAGGTAGTAGACACCAGAATCTTCCAGAACGTTTAAGAGGAATTTGTTAGGAATCCCGAAAGAACAAAAAAAAAAAAAAAGCCGGTGAGCGGTGCTTGTACCTGGGCAGAGAGCGGCCTCTGTCCTCAGAGTCTGGGTCTCTACCATCAGCTCGTCTTCAGCGAGAAGGCAGCAGAGAGGATGTTAATGGTGTGTTTGTGTGTGGATGGCGAGTCAGACTTTACCTACTTAAAGAAATGCTTAAAAGTTGAACAGAAATTTCTACATTTGTTCCCAACTTATTATCGTTTGTTTTTTTACAGAACCTCTTTTCTAGTCATAGTTTTATGTTTGGGACGTGTTGTGTGTTCTGATATGGCACATCGATGAGGACTAGAGCTTCTCTTAAACAGATTAAGTAATCATATCCTGTGAACATTTTTCTTATTTGAACATTTTGTCATATTACAACTACTTCAATGCAGTTTAGTGAGATTTTGAGTGCATTTCAAGCTGGAGGAATCCACTTTCAATTGGTTCAAGTCCCGACTTTGGATGGGCCATTTAAGACTTGAAGCTACTGTAATCCAAATCATTGTTCTCCAAAGTCAAACCTCAAGGTCTGTTTTCTGGATTTATGAGCGTTTCAGTTACAGGGAGGACTGTAATTGGACAATTTTCTGCTGGCCTTTTAGTTGCTATAGATGTATATTGTACTTTATCTGTAATTGTTCCACGATCTCTCAATTTTCAGATGATGGATGGAACAGTTCAGAAGAGATTTTCAAAAATATACTGTCCTCAAAAAACAAACATCTGAGGCCTTTGCAGAACAGAAGCATTTATTAATCTCGCGTAGTGGACGACGTTTACTTTCGTAGTGATTCATAAAGGGAATTGATTACACTGGATTTCATTTGTTTAAGTGTAACACAGGAGTAAAGGGAGGTAAAACGCAAACACACGCCATACTCGGTTCTTTATAGAAAGTCCCAATAAAACACGTCAAAGTTTGTCGTCGTAAAAATCACAAAAAGTGAAAATGTTCAAAGCACTTTTGCAAGGAACTTTACACAGAAAACAGAGATTTACACTTTGAACTCTAAGCATTTTCCAGCCGTGACCGCACACGTCTATCTGAAAACCTGCAACAGTAAATCTGGTCGCTTTTCTCACCTGTCGGATCCCAGTAGTCTGAAGATGCGTGTGTTGTCACAGATCTCTTGCGTGATCTAGGGAGAAAAAAATAATAAAAATTACAGATTCTACAAAGATAGAAAGTGGACAGAAATTTGAAGACTAAACAGAAATCTAGAGACTGGTTAAAAAGTCTACAATGACTGAGCCTCATATCCCCACTGGGTTTTATTCCCTGTTTAGCATTAGCGGTTAATCTTGACAGGCATGATGATACCGTTATTAACTTCTCATTTCTGAGCAAAACAATCTGACAGGATAAATCTAGAGTGATTAGTTGGGAGTGTCACAATTACATAAAATCGATAAAGCTAGAGTTTTTACTACCAGAGAGGAAAAAGCTTATTGCCTTATTAGCTGGTGGTAAACCTCTTCCACAACTCTACCGTGATTTCATTTTTTATTTCAGAGGGGAAAAAGCAATTTCCCTTTGGGGTTCAATAAAGTATATTCTGTTGTAAAAACACAGGTCAGCGCTAAAAGATCAGACTAACCTCATTAGTCTTGAAACTTCGACCTTGCATGCCATGTCTCCAGAAGGCCAGAACACTGTCCTGAAGACAAACTGCAGGAAAAGAAGACATTCATTCTGCTTTTATCAAAAATAAGGCTTTTATCATGAAACTAAATAAATAATGGAAAGTCTAATGCTGGATAAATAAGAAAAAGTTCAAAGACAGACGTTAATTTTGTCCAATCAGGTGTGATCCTTAAAAAAAATGTCTTCCTACTTCGTCTACAGACATACTTGCGTGGTTGGACTAATTATTTGGGGGTAGGGTGTCCTAACTTTTTCCTCAGCTAGAGGACTTAGTTTTTATCCCTGACAAAAAATTTTTTATTTTTTGTTGCTATGTGCAATTAAATAGATTCCTATTCCAGAAAAATAACAGATTCGTCATTGACATGTGAACATTTCTTTAAAACAATAGAATATTTAATAGAAAGTCATGTCTTTTTTTCACATTACTGTAATAATAATTTGTTTCAAAAGCTTTCTTAATCAGCTGGTCTGCCTTCCTTCTGGTACCTATAGCTTCGATCTGGAAGTTGAAGGTGAGTTCAGCGGACAACTTCCGGCTGGATTTTAGCCGGCCCTGGAGGTTCACTATCTTTATACATCCTGAAAGGCAAACAAAGATGAGACAGAAGAAAAAAAAAAAATTAGAGTATGACCTATAAATATGTTTTCATTTGGTCTAAAACTGTAAACGTTGAGATGAGTAGAAGTTGTGTTTCTCACTGTCTAGGCAGACCAGAATAGTGTCTCGCTCCAGCTGCGTGACGTGGATCACGCATGTCTGTGGCATGTCTGCAAAGAAAAACATCAGGACCGGGTTTGGTTTCGACTCCAGTTGTTTTTCGCAAAAAAAATAAAAATAAAAATAAATAAATAAATAAATAAATATAAAAAAGAAAGAGCCACGCCGTTCTGACCTGCTTCTGTGAACCAGGAGGAGGTAGCATTGGGGTTGACGGTGCCGAACCGGACCACCTGGTTGAGTTCAGTTCCTTTGCTGACCGCCACGCAGATCAGAGGGTACATGTGCTCCGGGACCACCAACATCTCAAAGACTTCCAACGGACATGGCAACGGGAAATCGATGTTCTGCAGAGGAAAAAGGAATTAGAAATATGGGAGAAAGTTTGTAGATGTGAAACTGTGTCAGATAGCAGATTCTCTTTGTTAAATCAGGATTAAGTCCTACATATGCTTCATCTTCAAATTTCATAGTTTTTCAAAACCCTGAATTTCTAGATTGTGCACATTTGACAAAATATAAACTAGCGCAGTTATTACTGCTTTCATTTGGCTTGTTATAAAATAAAGAAATGGAAATCTTAGTGTCTTGTTAGGCACCAAATGGTTCAATGCAAGTTCAAAGTTTCAAGCTAACGTAAAAATGTAAATTTAAAAAAAGACATTTTAAGGCCTTCATTTTAAATACAGGAATTTAAGACTTTTTAAGGTCGTGTAGATGCGTGAGTAGGAAGTCGATTAGGGCTCTGAATTAGGTGGGATGAAAATTTGCATTTATATTTTTCTGCTCTCAACAAAAAAAAAAAAAAAGTAATCTAAAATGCTTACAATATTTTTTGAGAAAAAGAAGTGTTTAGAAAAGACCTAGAAGTAGTTGTCTGCAGTTCAGGAGCTGTACTGTACTATAAAAGACTGGAAAAGGTAAAGATTATAATCAAGGTATGTGTTTTTTTTTCCATCTTATATAAATACTAAATATGTTTGTGTTTTATGCGAATAAGTAAAACATATTTTGTTTATAAGACAAAAAAAAAAGAGCTTGACATAATGTAGAGCAGTCTGGGACTGACCTTGATGAGCATGAACTTCTGCATGGACTCCACCCACTCCAGCAGCATGACACTGGACTGGAAGGCTCCACACAGGTATTTATGGCCGGTGTACGGGTTGCGGACTAGCAGGAAATGACACACATTATCACTCACATGTCTTCTTTACAACCTTTGGTTTGATGTTACCATTTCCTGAATAGTTGGAAACTTATTGAATTAAAAATGTCATTATGATTTCTTTTTTCAAATATTGACTTTTAGAATGTACGCACATGTACACTACAGAGCTGTAAAATGAACAGTATGACAGATGCTTACCCACACAACACTTTTGGCATCCTTTAGTGTCTGGAATCTTATTGGAAACGGCAAACTTCCTACAATCAGGCACAAGCAGACATTACTCACCAAAACAGGCTTATTAACCTGAGGCAAATATACAAAAACTTTATTCTGAATTGGCTGCTTTTGTTGTTATTAACCTATTTAACTTCAAGTCAAAAAAGGTGGATTCCTTCAAAAAAAGAGATAAAATGCCTAAAAAGAAAATAATTAACAGGTTGGACTTCCTGACTGTGACGTTACCTTGGGATAATCTTATCAGGGAGTTTGTGTGTGGGAATGGCTACTGGTAGCTTCTGCAGCTGTCTGGCCTGTTCAAAGAGTCCGGACAGACTGTGGGAGTACAGCTGGGAGGCTTTTCCTGCAGTGAGACATTATTCATCACACACACCAGGTCATTAAAGAGTCAGAAATCTGAAAAATGTAACGTGGAATGCAAAACAGCAGAAAAAAAAACTAACGAATACAACATTAGTTGTCTGTTATAAACGAACTTCTTCACTCACCAGATATAGAAAGAAGACAATTGTTCATGACATACAACCACGTACACCTCCGAGGGAAGAGCTACAAACAAACAAAAATACCTCATTTATAGCAATAACTACAGGAAAATAACTGGTTAAGTAACAATGTTCAAGTTTTACAATTACTTGTCTTTCTCTATTCTGCAAGAATGCAACTCATGCATAATCAAAAATTGTAACTTTTTAAAAAAGAACTGAGTGTGTTGCTTTTTCATCCACTCATTGGTCACATTAAATCCCAGTTGAGCGCATAGATGACTGTGGTTTTAGCAAAAAGGTGAGAAGTCCAAGGGGTATGAATTCTTTACTAATGATGTTTTGCATTTATTATGTTGTGTCTGACCTGCTCCATCGTCGTCTCATGAAGCTCATTAAGGTTTAACGTGTAGATTCCCTCCTCAGCTCCGAATATCAAATACTGATCTGAAGCAGAGAAGCAGAAAAGATGCTTAGATTTAACAAACTGAAGTAAAGGGAGGAAGAGACTACAGATTTACGTTTATTGCTCTGAACCCAGATGGGTTTTCCTCTTGGTTACCTCTGGTGTCGGGGTTGATCCATGACGTGGCACAATGGATCTTCAACGGACAGCCATTGAACACCTTGGAGAAACAGGCGCCCATCTGTAAACAGGAAAGATGATCTTTATTCTTTATTAGCCTGACTTCTGTTGTCATGGTTATTCATCCTCGCACCATATTTTCATGTCAAATATGGTGGAGTTACCAAACAGGATCATTCGGTCATTAACTATAAGTACAGAAGTTCACCAGGAGTTTACTAAAGATGTTTCTAGAGAGGGATGCCATTAAATACCAAATCTATGAAAAAAAAGTGAGATAAATGCAGCTTTTAGAAGTTTTTCAATATTGAATTTCCACAACACAATGACACAGTAATATTTTTTATATCTAATTTTCTTGCCACTAGGTGGAAAACACCTAGTGTGTTTTCACAAATATCGAAATCCCTTGAAAGAAAATGTATTTGTCTTATTTAAGCTAAAGTTTTATGGTTTTCTGCATTTTACAGTTGGAAAAATTAAATAAAATGGTGGTTCTTTAAAAATGTTACATTTCCTGCAGTAGCGACAGGTTAAAAATTACATGTCTTTTTTTTAAGAGCTCATGCAAAACTTGTTGCTCTCAAGTTTAATTTAGCTGGACTTGGGGAAAATGGCTCTTTGGATGGTAAAGGTTATAGACTCCTGGTCTAGAAATACCATTATTTTTCCATTATTAATTGTCTTAGTATCCAGACATGGAAAATATTAAAATCAAATTCCATACTTTTCCAGACTGCATTTTGTTCTTTGGACTGTTACGTATGCATTTATTGTTACAATCTTTGTTTGACTGCTTAGAAAACGGTACACTCCATCCATTTTCTTAAAAGAGTAACAACTAAAAACCAATAAAACTAACTGAAATTGGCTCCACAACATGATTTTACTTGCTTGGAAAACCCTGAATTGTGGGTATTCTGCCCACTGTGATCACAAAAGACACGGAAACTTACATGGACTTTAGGTGTTGGAGGAAGACCGTTACTGATAGGCTTCTAAGGCACAGATAAGAAAAGAAACATTTAGCAGTGTGCTTATTTCAACAAACGGTTCAATACAATAATATTTAGTTTAACATCTAATATCGAACTCAAGTAGAACGTTTACTTACGGGAACATCCTTCTTGTCTTTCCGTACGGGGACGCTAGGGGGCATGGTGGACTGCCTCTCTCCAGGACTTTCCCTCTCACCGTTATGGGGAGAGTTCAGCCCATTACCTAAAACAACACCAGCGACTGAATGAGTGTGTGGCTGAGAGGTTTCAGACATATTTATTGGTTATGATGCGAACAATTTAACCTGAGGTACTGGAGACAGAGAGGAATTATACAGGCAAAACAACTCGGGAGCAGAGAGAGGGGAGGAGACTAGCAGGAAGAATACAGAGTCAAATATAATGCATGAGCAATGAAGGGTGTGAATGTGCCAACTGCTTACCGCTGGACAGCAGCTGACAAAACAACCTCTGCGCACACAAGACGACGCGTTACAAGCTGCACCAGTGGCATGAAAAGACAAAAGACCTCTGATCTGCTGAGTGGGTGTGGTTCAAGTGTTGTCAGCACTGCGTGGACGGGCGGAAATAAATCAGCGAGGGCGAGCGGAGCGACTGAGGCTAACGTCAAAAAATTTGGAATCCTATCCGCAGCACTTGTTTGTGAAGTTATTTCTGCTGCGACAATGTGCTGCTCAGACATAGAGGGGCCTCCAGAAAACAGTGATTATCTCCTCTCCTCTGCTGTTGTTCTGAAAAGTCACTTTTGGAAAGCTTGGAAAGCCCGTTTGTGTGAAATGAGTCCAATATCTCCATGGAGAAAAGGAATCCGCGAGTCGTGACCAAGCCCTTGTTTTTACCCGGTCCTGTCAGCCCAACAACCCCATCCACAATGACACAGAAAGCCGCACACTCGTGCTTAAGGAAGTCTTTCCCTGGCCGGCGAAGAAAACACAAGGAAGGTACGACACGTCAGAGGAAAACACAGTGCCATGTAAAAGTATTTATGGCCCTCGACAGTTTTTATACTTGACCAAGGTTTCACCAGCTCAAATTTAAGACAACAAACTAACGTTTCCCTGACGTTTCTGTCAGGGAAAAGCTTCTGTCCTACGAGAAAAACTTCCCTACATAAATTAAATAGTCCTGCCACGACAAAATTAACGTATTTAACACCAACTTAAATACGTTATCTTAAATTCTAACAGATTTTAGATATTTTAAGGCCTTAATTTCAGTTGAATTTAAGACTTTTTAAGGATGTGCGATTTTGTTGAGATTTTATCTGACGGCGCAACACAAAGTGGTACAATGAAGGATAAAAATCTAAAAAAGAAAAAAAAAAGTAAATTTGTGTTCAATCTTCCTCAGTGAAAGCTATGTAGAACAATTTCAGCTGCCATTCAGCCTCAAAGACCTCTGAGGTATACTTCGACTGGCGTTGGACATCTAGAGGCTTCATTTTTTGCCCATTCATTGCGAAATAGCTCATGTTCAGTCGGCTGGACGGTGAGTGTCTGTGAACATTCCTTGTCGTATTTAGGTGAGTATCTTTTGATCCAAACCACTCCATCGCAGCTAGAGTGGCGTCATTGTCCTGTTAGGTGGTGAATCTTCACACCACTTTTAGGTCTTTTGCTGTCTCTAACAACATTTTTGCAAGTATCCAAAGATATTAAATTCTGGTCTTATTTTATCAGTTCTCCCAAGAGTTTCCTCTTTCTGTTGTACATGGTTTGTGGCAAACGGGGCTCCAGTAACGTTTGAGGTTCTGATGTGAAACAATTAAAGGTAAACACACTGCAAGGCGCAGGAAACAAAGAAAAAACAACCAGAGCTCAAGACAACCAACATGATCAAACCACTAAAATAGAATTTTGCTGACTACATCAAACTAAGCAAATTTGTGAGAATAAACATGTTTTCCAGATTTGGAACTAGCAATCCTTTTCATGCTGGAAGAAAGCATAAGACATTCTGATTCACAGCCTGGGGCCAAAACACACTATATAGGAGAAAAATCTCAGATATGCATCACAACAAGCCCTTCTGAAATTCAGACCCTGGATATTGCTCTGCAAACTATTTTCTCTCTTCATTTTGCTGTAAAATATGAGCCTCAACTGAATTCTTAGTTTCATCAAGTGATCATCTGACTCTGAACTGTGACTTCTTCCTCCTAGAGAGTGAGGGAAAGCGGCAGTAGCTTTTGATTTACTGGATTAAAAAACAAAAAAGGAAAATAATTAGACTTCAGAAAAGACAAACAGTAATACGGAGCAGGAGCTGATGGAGAGAAGGAACTTTAAAGAAAAGGATAAAATAAAACTTAAAAAGCGTTGCTGTTAATGGGCTCATGGAACAGATACATCAGTTAGTCTACAAGAACAAGAACTGGCTAATGGGAGACCACAAAAAAAACAAAAAAAAAAAAACTGAAGGGAACAACAGGGTCTGTGGACACTACCCAGCTACCAATCAGCTGCTCTTACTCTCTTCCTTTTCCTGTTCCTCCTTCACCTCCTTCAGCACCTCCCACGCCTCCTCCAGCTCCTCCTCTGTGTGAGGCGTGTGGAGCCACTCCCAGAAATGCCTAAAGCTCCCATCATCATCATCCTCTGGGGCAGAGCTTTCCACGTCTTTGCGCTGCGGGCTGTCGTTACCTAGGCTGCTGCGGCGGTGGGGTGGCAGCTTCGGGGGCGGGGGCCGCGGGGGGACGCTGGTGGACGCCTTGGCGGGGCTCGGCGTCTCTGTGGCCGGGCACCGCTTGATGGTTCCCCCTCCGGTGTCGTCGTCATTGTTGTGCGATTGGCCGTCATCGTTTTTGTGTTGAGGCTGGTGCTGGGAGGAGCTGAGAGACTTAGGCTGGGGGTAAATAAAGAGGAGTTTTTTTCTTCTGCTGTATATTAAGTTACAAACTGATTGAAAACAACAAGTTCTCCTACCTTCGGAGGGAGTGGGGGTGGCTCCTTTGGCCTCTTGATAGTGCTTGATTTGCTGGGGAATGAAAAGGCGGCTTTTTAGTACAAGTGACATCAAATGAAAACCAGATTTATGAGAATTAGTAGTGTTTTTTTTTTTTTAAAGGTTTTTAAATTATTACTGCATCGGTCATGAAGGGCAGTTTAAACCTGCTCCAGATTTCTACACATTAATTTCTACATCCATAGAATACAATTTGCCAAAAACCTTACAATTTAGACACCTAAAGTTTATTTTAGTATTTATTCTGCATAATTTTTTGACCATGTAACTCAGGTGCACCGACTGCAGTTTTATAGCCAATGACAGACCACTAAGTAGACCAATTTTGGCCAATAACATTGTATTTCATATTTTGTTTTCGGTCTGAAAAGTTGCTAAATATAGCGACAAAGTTGCAAAGTTGGCAACAGTGGGGTGACTATTGTTAACTGAAAAGTGACCAGCTGGAAGTGTGCTCAGACAACCCTCTGTCACTGCAGAGCAACAGAGGATGTTTTTTGATGCACATTTTGAAGGATCACATCAGAAAAGGGTGATGAAAACAGCAAACTTCCTCAGTTCCACAAAAAAAAAAAAAAAGATTTTTGCACTGCTTAAGATGGAGTTTTGGCTTTTCTGAAGGACAGTAAATGCTCTATTCTTCTTAGATAGGTAGTAAAAATCTCTATATCTTGTTTAATTACAGCCATATGTAGCATCAATATCTGACAAAATTACATCTTGTAGCATAGTTGATTCACTCCAAACCAGTAGATGGAAACATGCCTCATTTATATACTTTTTTTTTTTTTTTTGCAACATTGTAGAAGTTCACAAAAAATTTGCACGGCTATTGGATGGAAACAAGCTAAAGATAAGATCTGATTCACATGTAGCAATTTATCAGTGCACCCTTCTCTCCTTGCTTTTTTGCTATTTTTATTGTTTCTATTATTTTTTATTCTTAGAATCAAAGTGACTTGATTTAAAGTTTTGTGCAAGTTTACAAAAAAATTGTAGCAAAGCCTGGTGCCTTCAAAATGTCTGATTTGTAGAGGTAAAGTACCGACAAGAAAGGAAAGAAAGTTCGTCAAGAACACAAGTAAGGAAACAAAAGAAGGAAAGATGTAGCGAAGAAAAGGGAAGGAAGAACACCATTTTTAGACAATGGGATATTGTTCTATACACTTTTTTAAAACTGAAATCAAAGTCCATACTTTTCAAGACTTTTAAAGGTGTATAACTATGTTTTGTGGCTTAAAGACCTTTTAATTTAAAGAGCCGAAGAGTTTTTCCTGGCTCTATGGAGCGTAGAGTTATACTTCCCTAAAAGCTAACACTGTTTCAAACTAGTTAGCAAGCTATCAGAGTCCTGTCTGTTAGCTAGCTGACTGCAGGCTAGCTACCTGATGAGGCAGATAAAGTAGTCAGTTAGCTCATGTTAAACATTTTCACTTTTAACATCAGTGTTAATATTGTGATACAAAATAAATTGCGACACTTTTACTCATTGCTATCATACAATGAGACTCATGCCAGCCCATTCCGAACAGAGATACATGTTAATGAATAATGAGTGATACAGAAGGCCAGAAATCATCATCGAAGGTGTCAGTGAATGAAATGAAAACAAATACACATGAGTCAGGAAGCCAAAAAAAAAAAAAAAAATGCTGTTATCACACGAAAACTGCTGAGAACAAACAGATTGGTCCTGAATTTTTCAGGAGCTGCTCCTCCGAGATCTACTGACGTGTTTACAGAGCTCAAAACCAAAACAAGCAGAGGTCACAAGGTCAACAGAGACGGGTCCAAGAAGCTGCTAGAGTAACAAACACATTAGGAGTCATTTACTCCACATGTGTGAAAACAGAGCAACTCTGATGCAGCTTAGATTGCACCACTTCATAAACCTCCAGCGCTCATCTAATCTGCTTTGATCAGCAGAATCTGATGCAGATAATGTTGACGATGGCACACGGCTACTTGTTCTGTATTTCAACCAGCGAAAGTATTTGGATGGGGTCAGCTAGCATGAGAATAACAGCCGGCACACATTTTATGCATGTGCTCATATAAAGGAGAAGGCCATCAGCTCAAGTATCCCTGCCAATAACATTGTGTTCTCGCTCTACAGATGATGCACTGAGTACGTTTAACCCTCTTAGATGGAGCTAATGCTGCCCGAATATACTTTGTTTTTCATGCTATGGATGCTACTACTGACTCAGAGCTTCTCTTTTTTTGCTTGTTTTACTTTGCTTAGTTGTGTTTCTTCTGTAAATGAAGCCACCAAAGTACCTACTACTGCCATTTACTTTTACCTATTCTTTTACATAAAAAGTAGAAGCCTGGTTCTGCTACTAATTGGCATAATAGTGGACTTCAGTGTTTTGGAATCCAGGTGACTAAATTTGAATCTGTCTATATAGTTGGGCCGACTTGACCATATGTTTCTGTTTCTTTTGTGAAGAAAATTTAACCAAATGGAATTTGACTGATGCTCAGTTGCATCCCACGACCCATTTGTTCAATTCAATTAAAAAATACTTGATGTTGCACAGTAATATGTCTTACATGCCACCATCAGCTGTTGAAGAGGACTGCTAATCCACCTCATTTCCTTTTGCTGCTCCTCTTTAATCTCTATGCATGGGTAGAAAGCTGGGCAGAAAAAGAGTCTGGGATGTGATATCTGCCTATTACAATTGATGAAAGAGATTCCTCCTTCATTCGCTGTTCTTTCGTCCTGCTCTGCATCCATAAACCCTCTTTTCCCCCCGAACTCTTCCAGGATTAGAGATCATAGTTTAGGCGTCATTTGAGCTGTTGAGATGCTTATCTGCCGCCTCCTGTAGTGAAAACAACACCTTGTTGCCTCGGTTACACGTCGCAAATGTCCGAATGTAAAGAAATTACGAGCAAACGTCTTTCCAGTTGCACAGCATCCAAACCCAGAGGGGATAATTTTCCAAACATGCAATATCTTAACCCACCAAAAATGAGCAGAAGGCTTTAAAAAGACAAATCAGAGCCAACATGCCCCCACCACGAACACCGCAATTCAATGATTCCAGCTTCATGTTCTTCATGCCCTTTGTGTTTTCCAGCTCACTGTGTGAGTGCTTTGTTACCACCTAAAGTCCAACAATGTGCAAAGGGCAAAGTATCCATTTCTAAACATGGTGGACAATATTGTTGACAAGGAACACTTTGGCCTACCGCAGTACTTTGGGTCTGACGCAAAAATAGAAGATCTACAATTATTTATTTATTTTTTTACTATAGGAGAAGGAGGAGACAGACATTAGTTTGAGTAAACACACACACAGACGGAGCAAGAAGTCACACAGATGGTGATGCAAGCGGAGAGCAGAACAGCAAGAAGAAAACTTTGCAAGGTCCACGTATGAAAGAAATGAAACTGAATTAATGTCTGATGTTGCTTCGAGTGAAACTTTAAAGCTACTACAGAAATTACAGTGACTTTGCAAAAAAAAACAAGTCATTCCCTTAAACTTACAGCCACAATCTTCAGTGAATTTTATTGGGATTGTAAGTTACAACAAATAAAAAAAAAAAAATAAAAAAAAAAGGGGGGGGGGGTGAAGCAGAACTGCAAAACAGAAGAAAATGGATATGTGGTTTTCAACAGTTAGCCGAAAAATCTGCATTTCTATTCAGTGGACCTTATTCAATACTTTGCAGAAAAACCTTTCAATTACACTCGCAGGTCTTTTGGGGTTTGTCTCTGCCAGCTTTTCACGTTCAACAGATTGTGAAAAGTGGTATTTTCTCTCGCTATTCTTAGATAAAACTGTCAACAGCTGACCCCTGCACACTGACCGTCTTGGTTCCTCTGAAAAATGCTTGTCCTTGTTTTTCTTTTAAAGAGAACAGCCGTGTCTTGGTAGGTTTACAGTTGTGTTTTTGTCTTTACATTGTCAGATGATGGATTGAACACTGTTCTGTGCTTGGGATATTGTTTTATAACACCAGTGGTAGGTACTGACTAAAATGTTAGCTGCGCTAACGCTAAATCGCTAATCATAAACATTAGTTCTGCTAATGCTTAAGCGCTACACCAACACAGTATTGAGTGGAAGTTAATGCTACACAGCTAATTTTAGCGACGTTGATACCCACCATGTAGCAATGACACAACATGAACTGTAGCAAATCTCCCTCAACAGAATCAAATTTCTCATTAACCACTTGTGTTTTGTGCTTCAGGAAGTGATTTTTTTTTTTCTACTCATGGCTTCAGTTTTATAGTTGCAGAGTTTGCCTAATTGGCTACGGTAGGACGTCAGTCAGAATACCCACAATACATCAGTCAATTTTACGGAGAAAAAAAACATAAGTGATTTGCTGAATCTCATCACGGGTGAACAACGCGAGAAGTATCCGTTTTTGGTATGCTGTTATACAATAATATCTTATCTTCAATTATATAATATACATAAAATCAAGTTTAAATGCTAAAGAGACAACAAAAAAATTAGCTCTTCTATTAACACATTTGCTAAAGAGTGCCCTCCACTGGAAAATACGGTCTCTGCAACCTTCACCCTGACCTATTTGTTAGGTTACTTGGTCTTCATTGTGCTTTTCATTCAGTAATAATCTCTAACAAACTGCTCAGGTCCTCAAAGAGCAACTTTATACTGAGGTTTAGATACAAACAGGTGGAATTTATTTACTATTTCATACTGGATTTTATTTTTTTGGACGTACCAAAAATTGTCTGAATACAGCTACATTCAGATTTTTATTTGTAGAAAAGTTGAAAACCATACATCATACGCTTTCTATTTCACAATTACGCATTATCACACTGCTCTTTTACATAAGATCCAACTAAAACGCAATAAAGTTTGTGTTTCTTTTGATGAAATGTGGAAAACCCCGACGGTAAGAATGTCTGTTTTTAAAACAAACTTCTAATTCAGTGCATTTGTGGCCTTCACAGTAACTGTTAGTAGCTTTAAAACTTAACATCAGACAGCAGATGCAGTGTGAAAAACACACACACACACACACAGGTGGCATGATGGTGGTTCGTGCTGCATGGAGACGCGTGGATGAAACTGTGGAGAAGACGAGAAGCCTTCCTCCTCGTTTCCCTCTCAAACTCATCTTTTGGCCTTCGCGAGGAGAAAAAGATGTGGAGAGAAGGAGAGAAAGGCTTCCAGTTTCTGAGACTGAGCGGGAACTTACTGAGTGTGAGTTTCATCATCATCTGCACCATCATCATCCTCATCCTCATCATCCCCTAAGTGTGCAACATGGCCCCTGGGAGAGGAGGGGAAGACAGGAAGGGGACGATCAGGGGGTGGGGGGAGGAGAGGGGGGGTAGATTTTGTTGCAGTGGGGGAGAGAAGTAATGGGGGCAAGATCAAGCAAATAGGGATGGGAGATGACGACAGGAGGAGGAGGAGGAAGGGAAGAGGGGGAGGGAGAGCTGAGTAAAGCTCGGTTCACACACTACGTCTAAGATCTAAACTCAGGGCAGATCTGAAAGGACTGAAGGATTCCAGTCCAGCAGAATAATACACAAGTCCCTCGTGTTTAACGGCAACCTTTCTCACTCTGCTGATCGAAACTTAACACTTCTCCACTAAATGCTTTCTGTGGCCTCATTGTTATCGCTGGAGATAACTTATCCCAAACAGACCCGGACAAATTCATTGGCACCCCAGGTAAAGATGTAAAAGAAAAAAAAAAAGATATCTTAAAATAAATAAAACTTCTACAGCATGGAGCAGAATCTCACACTGAACAACTTCTGTGTTGATTTGGCAAAACATGATGGATCATTAATGACATCTTTTCTGTTTACCAGAAAATTTTATCCAGGCACATAGTGCCATTTCATAGCATAATCAAGTAGTTATGGTAACTTCATTTGTTTAAAAAAATGCTTTAAATATCAAATATGAGAGAAGACATTTTTACTCTGGGCTTCTCTCTCTTCAAAAATTCCTATTTCTGAAACTCCGCCTTCAGGAAGGTGCCCCTCCAATAACCCTTTAGCAAAGTTTTTTCCAGAGTTTCACTGAGAAGTAGCTAGTCTGAAGGAGCGGAGTGGTGGAGTCTGTGAGGCAGAAGCTCAGACACTAACCTGGAGCTTTGTGGCCTAAAAGCTTAAGCGTAGTGTTTATCTGACCAAACCCAGAGGATCAACTTAGAGTCTCAGAACTTTTTTTTTAATATTTACATTTGTTTTGGTAAGACAAAAAAAAAACAAAAAACTTTTTGCCTGTGGCATCTTCCTCAAACAACTGGTTGCTATGGTGATAGCATCTAATGGTCATTGAGACTATATTTATGGAAAAAAGTTCTGGAATGCTAGTCATAAAAGTACCTAGAAATTTTGTTAAAGTTGAAAAGGATGGTAAAAATAAAAATATTACTTCAGTAAATATTACTATTACATTTAATGGTTGGCAAGGGGTATCATTAACAGTAATCTACTTAAAAACAGATTAACTTTATTTTTACCCACTCAACAGAAGCACCAAGATTTTATTTTCCTGTGAAACATTGCTGTAGCAGTAAAAGAAGAAAATAGCTCATATTTTAAACCCATCTTCTACCAGGGGTGCCAACAACTTTGTCCACATCTGAATGTTCTCAAACAGAAATCCTACTTTTGCTGTTCAACCAGAAGTATTTGTCACATCTTCTTTTTACTAAACCCTCCAACACCTGTACGCTTCTAACTGACCCGGAGCTACACTGTCAATAAATCTGGGAACAAAGTAACAGCTTAAAGCTTACAAAGTCATTTAAGCTTCAGTTAACATTTTGTTTGGCTTTTTGGATACAATATTTGTTATAACCATCAATCATTAAAGTCGACAGTCCTGATATGTAACCAGTTATAGTGTCTGCATGAAGGACTTCTAGTCTTTCCTGCTTAAATATGCATGCAAGTGTGAATATTACTATCTAATAAGAGCAGTTCTACATAATACAACAAAGTGAGATCACTCATTTATTTATCGAGCCTCAAACTAGAAAACTGCATTTTTAAAAATGGGAAAAAAAAGCTAATATTTCAAAGGGACTGTTTTCTCCAGGAGCTCACAAAATCTCTCAGAATATCAAAAAGCACATGGACAACAACAATTATCATTTAAGCGCATAAGAATTTCTCCAAGGACTTGTCAGTATGTTTTGGTAGAATTAAGTCGGTTGCATTTTTAAATGTGTGACTCATTGCATGTGTGTGTGTGTGTGTGTGTGTGTGTGTGTGCGTGTGCGTGCGCGAGCCATGCTCTCTGCAGGAAGCTCCTAAGAAATCCAGCATTTTCCAGTCGCAGCATAAAGCAAGCCGCAGAAGAAGAAAAAAAAAACAAACAAGGGAAGCAGAACCTGGAACGTGAGAGCCGTGACAGCACTGAAGTCATTATTACGACGGCATTAGTGGCGTGTGATTGGCACCGTTAGTCCTGCCGTTAAATGATTCGCTGATGAGTGAATGCGGTTAAAATACACACTCGCAGTTCAACACGTCGGTCCAACCAGAAGTGAAAAAAACGAAATAGGCTCGGACTCACCTCTGCTGAAGTTCCTCCTCGACAGACTTGAGAAGGCTTCTGTTTAAGATGCAGACAGAAGTAAGTGCCTTTTCACAAAATTGTTGTAAAATTAACGCTTCATCTGTATAGTCCACACCTCCTAATCTCGATAGTTTTGACTGGTCTATTGATTGAACACTAAAACATGTATAACAGAGGGAGAAAGGAGCAAAGCTGGAAATTTAAAATCATCTACTTACTTGTTTCCTCCCAGCAAACTTGGTGAATCGTGGCCGTACTCCAGCTGCAAGTCCTAAAAGAAAGAGAAATCACGTTAGTATCGTAGTCCTGTGTATCATATGCAATCGTTTCTTCATGACAGCAATAGGACAAATTTTCCTGAATAACAAGGAACTAAATAAATACCACCTTGGAATTTTATATTTTAGTGATCCAATCCACTAATCCTAAAGTTTCTACATTTTTTTCCCTCTAACACTAATTATCTTATCAATATCCAATATATACAAAATTAACTGCATAAAAAAAAGAAATATAAAATGTAATTTAAACTGTAAAGATCAAGTTTAATATGCAAAACATGGACAGCAGGAGTGTACAGAAAAGTGGGATTAATGCTTTCCATTGTTTTACAATCATTACTGGTAAAATATCTCAACTGTTTTGTGAATTTTTATTTATCTATTTAATTATTTCTACAAAAGAAAAAAAAACCCTAATATATCCTGGAAGCTTGAAAACTCAGTTTATGTAAATTTGGTATTCTGTGCTTATACATTTCTGTGCCACATTCTGTATTTTTCAGTCAAGATTTTTTTAAATGATTACACTTATTGATATCTACAGCAAAGTGAATAAATGACTTACTACAGAAATAAATACAGTAACCAAAACTATCTGAATTGTTCAAATAATTTTGCCAGCGTCAAAACCAGCTATACTTTACACTTAAAGTTCTTAAAGTTGTGACTCTTTTGATTTGAAAAAAAGATAACTTAAAAAAATAATATCTTGTATAATTTAACCATATTTGGTCACAAAACTTCTGTTTTCTAATAATCCCAATGTGGACAAATTGAGATCATTTAAAAGTGAAATATATTCCAGCCTTTTTGTTGATTATCTGAAGCTAAAGCTATTTTTTTTATTATTATTATTTTAACTTAAGACACCAAACAGGAACTGAGTAAAGGTTTGAACTGTTTCATAAAAATACTTATTTTTAATTTTTAATTTTATATGTTGACTTTATTTGAAAAAAGCTGTAGTCCAGATTCAGGACTAACTTAAAACTACTTTAAAGTGTTCTAGTTATGGTTAGGCTCACTAAGTTTTAGAAGTAAGACTCTCTGATACCAGAGAGTGAAAGTACTGATGGATCAGGAAGCTGGTATTAATTAGATTCAACATATTTACTTCTAAACTCTGTTTTAAATCACCTGCATCAGCTGCCTAGCATTTAGATTAACTTAGACCAATTTAAATCAAAAGCTGGGCTTAGGATTTGTTACATAAAGCCACAGACAGAACATTGTTGTGTTGCATGAACATTTTACAAGACAAAGAGAATTAAGCATGCAACAGGAAAGAACACGTACTGAAAAAAAAAAAAAAAAATCAGAGGTTCCGTGCTTGTAGTGAACTACAGCAGGTCAGAAGTTAGAAAACAAAATTCAGGTTAGAACAGAGAAGGTGAGAGTCTGTGAAGAAAAAGATCAGATATGCTGAAAAAAAAAAAAAAAAAAAAAAAAAAAAGAACAGCAGCACAACACAGCAAACACTCAAGAGTTTCAGCACATGTACAGTATGAGACTGATGCAAGATCTTTTCACAGTCCCAGCTCTGCGTTTGACTCGGACCTCTAACCTTCCTCTGTACATTTGTATGTTTGCCACAGTGTGCATTTCATATACAGCATAACAAGAGAACAACAACAACAGTGATAATCATGTGACAGTAACACCTGAAGCACCAATTAGTGAAGCGGAAGGTCGGAAAAGAGGTGAAGAGAGAGAAACACGGACGGACCAGAAGAGATGGACCAACATCGTGAGGATGGACGTCCAGAGCCTTGCAAACATCTTCATACTTATTGAACTTTCACAGAGTTTTTCAACCAACTACTTCAACGTATTTAATGTGTTTCAAGGGGACTTTTTTTTGTGACAGATTAACGTAGAGAAGAAAAATTATCATCAAACTTTTTTTACAGGAAGATTTGGAGAAAGTGGCAGACGTTTTCGGCCCAACTTTACTATGATGACCCAAAATAAAACCCAGTAAAACCGTCTCTGTTGTTCTGAGAAGGCCTCAAATGTTTCTTACAGAACATTAGACAGCAAAGTGGCAATAGACTAAGGTTTACAGCAGTTATAATAACGAGATATAATGTCAGTAAATATCGGCTATCGCTTCTTTCATATTGGTGCATCTCTACTCTAAACCTAAGACAACAAGGCTCTCCAAAGATACAGCTAAGAGGTCTGGCTTTTATGAGAAGGTGGCAAGATGACAGCCATTGTCAAAAAACAGCCTGAGAAACTTGTTTAGTTGGTTACAAGTCACATTCATGATTAAATAACCCCCAAATTGAACAGCCCGACCACATCATAAAAAACTGTGGTTGTAGCACACAACTGGGCATGCCCAGAAAAAACCCATTTGAGAAACTCGCTATTTTCAGAAGTCTGAAAATACTGCATTATTTTTCTTCCTCTTCATAATTTTGTGTACCTTTGTGTCGTTTATCAGAAGGGGTGGGGGAAGCCCCATTGAAGTTTTTGGCTGCAACATGTATGAATATGTGGAAAAGTTCAAGAGGAGAGACTCGTTTTGCAAGGCACTGTAAATATATTTGAAACATTGTGCAGCTAAAAGTGAACAAAAAGAGAGACAACAGTGGCTCAGAGAGCAAAAAATTGGAAACATAAGGACAAAGACTTTTTCTTTTCATAAGAGATTATGAAGAACAAGAGGGAACGTAAGGAAGATGTGGAAGCGGAGATAAGAGGTGTAAACTATGAGGAGGAAAAAAAAAGCCAGCTAGTATGTAGATAGACGGATGACGAATAATGGGAGAGACAGAGGGAGTACTACCAGATTAGATCTCGCGGTATAGTAGAGCTCCTCAACACAGTCCAGATAGGGCTCAGAATCACACTGGTCAGCAAGACAGAGCGAGAGAGACCTCAGTTAATACATTAACCTGGACTTATATAGATAACAGAGAGGAAACGAGGCACAGGGGTGAGAAGGAGGATGAATGAGTGAAAAGATTAAGTCTAAAAACCAGAGCTAAAAAGACAGAGGAGGAATAGGTGGGGTAATTAAAGTCAACAGAGGAGAAGGGAAAAAAATAACAGAGGAGGATGTTATTGAATAACCAGAAAACCCAAAAGGAAAGAATCAATAACATTCAATCAAGGAACAAAATCTTATATCTATTAAAAAAGAAAAGAATGTAAACATATCTGTTTATAAATCAAAAAGGATAAAAAGCAACTGGCTATAATCAGCTATAAATCAATCTTATACATTTTCTTTATCAAAACTACTAAGAGCTCAAAAAAGAAAAAGCAGGAATGGGTCATGATTCTAGCTGATGTAGCATAAGGTCTGCTATGACTGATGTTTGACTGTGTTGTGTTAAAATGGGACTGAACTGGATGCATGTATAGTGAACCAATTGGATTCTCTGTAGTTAGACATGAATGAAACATGTTTATTTTACCTGGAGCATTTAAATGGCGGTCATTATGAACCGGTGCTATGTAAAAATTGCGTCAGCGTTTCATAGAGCAGTCAATTTGGTCTATAAAGAGAAGTTATCAATTGTTAGAATAATGTGGTAATGGTGAAGCATCGACTCCATTGTGAAACAGGTCGGCTGAGCGAATGGACATCAGAAAGGTGAAAGTTTTGTGATGAAGAAGAAAAAGCTGAAAACAAAATATGTTACAAGTTTCAAAAATAGATTTGAAACTGAAAAGAAAATGAATAAATCTGAGTGAATGTGGCTTTAGGGACAAAGTGCTATTATTTAAATAAACTGTATGGGTGAAGCTGCACAGAGGACAGAGAAAGGCAGGGGGCTGACTTAATTGTAATTGGATTTTATCTCAGCCAACTAGAACAGAGATGACAGAGGGAAAGGTAGATGTGAAAGGTGAAAATGTGGAAGTAAAGCGTCTTGTGTCCGGAAGCTGCCCCATCCCATTTGTTTTCCAAAAGCAAAATTCAAAAGCACCAACCATTTCAGGGAGTCTAACAGTAGAGAGAGACAGCAGGTGTGTTTCATGTTCCTCCTCAAAACTGTCAAACCCAAATGTGTGGTTTAATCCAGAAATGTGTTTTACCGCCAGAGAAATGCACCGTTCAATTTCACTACAGGACAGACTTTGTTGTTTTTTAGCTTCAATGCAGCAATTAAAGTAGTGAACAGTCACATTTAAGGCTACCAATGGGCCATATCCTGGTTTTCCGTCTTATAAATGAAACACTCTTTAGGTGTGACATTAAATCTAAATCAGAATTGTGGGTTTCACACAAAATACAACAAAGCAACAATCTCAGACTATTAGCTTCTGTGTGCTACTGTTTCAAAATCCCTTGGATGAAGAAAATCACATCGACTCCAAACTAACATGCGTAAACTTTGGGTGGTTAAACCTCCTGCTAATGTGCAAAACACTTTTCACCCAGGTAAAACTAACTAAGCTTGCTTACAAATGAAGTAAACTGACTGAGTACTCATATTTACTAACTAAGCTAACTTGGTTACCTTCCTACTTACCAACATTCCCTGCCATCTAACCTTACTTGTCAATGATGTAGGGTTGACAGGTAATACTTACTAATTTACTTGAAAACTTAAGTTACCAACATTACATACCACTAAAACTTATTTACTAACCATATTTGCTGATTAACTAAACTTACTTGTCAAACTGGACTTAATTCAATTTGTTTATATCGTGAAAATTCACAACAAATGTCATCTCAAGGCAAAAACATCTGTTCAATTCAAAGTTTACTCATTTGCTTATGAGCTTTACCAACTGGTTTTAGCTACATACCTACTAACTAACCCTACAACCCTTAAATTGCTTACTCTCTTTACATTTATACACTACTTAGCCCACTAACTTTGCATTCACATTCACTGTAATTGCGCACTAACCAAACTAACTATTCAAACTTTCAAACATTAGTAACTACCTTTGCTATTATCCGCTTTTCCTAAACTAACTTACCAACTGATATCGTTTACTTGCTTGTCAACCAACTCTGCTTACTAATCTTATTAAAGAACCAACTGACCTTACATGAACCAAATCAAAAGAATTTCAAGCGGGAAAGATCAGAGACAGAGAGCAGCATATTTTATAAAAACCACCAAGCTCATATACGGTTCCCTGTGGAGTGACAGAAACGAGTGCTTCGTATTACGAGGTTAGAAACAACAATGCAGGTGCAATTCAAACCAGTCTCGTTCACATGCATACACATATAAGGCCACGCCTCATTACTCACCGGCTCGTGATGAGGTTCTGTCTCCTTTCTCAGAAGAGGATCAAACTTCACTTGTCCGACTGCGAAGGGACAATGGGGAAAGACGGGGAATATGAGTTTGGCAGATGGACGTGAAATGAGAGCAAGAAAAGTGAAGACAGCGCGCTCTGACTTACAGTTTATCTCGGACAGAGTCTTTCCTTCCCTCGTGCTCCTGCTGGTGGAGCGGATCCGATGAGGAACCGAGACCGGAGACTAAAAGTGAAGAGCAGAGCAGTTCAAATGTAAGATTGCACTTAAGACTACCGCTGATTTGAAAGAAAAAAGCCTCATCGTTCTGCCATTTCCTGTGGCACAGCATTCAAAGACACAGCAAAAACAACTAGCCACTGCTTTTGGCCGAAGACCAAAAACATAGCAACTGAGTCACTGAAAAACAAATCTTTCTGCACTGGCAGCATCAAAACCTTTAGTCTTAAAAACCCAAGAAATTTAAGTTTTAGTTTAGTTTTTTTTTTTTTTTTACAATTCCACAGACAAACATGTCAATAATTTAAGGCTTATTTCTCCTCCCAACCTCCAAGAATTGAAATAAAAACACAAATGTTACTTAATTTGACATCATATCTTAAGCGTTTAATCTCAGGAAGTAGATATGTTTTTTTTCCACAGGAAACCCTAAACACACCACAAACTCATGCCATGCCTGATCAAGAACTGGAGATCTCAATCCAAAAATGAAAACAACTATAGTCATCAAGTAGACAGGAAATGTGAGTTGAAGATGGCTTCCCAACCTAAAATATCATTTTTATCTGCATCCTTTAAGATCCGGGTGAAGATGGGGATCCATAAACTTTACCACACAAACTTCTTTAAATTTTTCATACTTTGTCAAATTACAGTCTCCAATAGTCTTTTAGTGGGATTTTATGATAAAGCAACAGAAAATAGTGTATAATTGATAAGTGGAAAGAAAAATAATAGTTTTTTTATGGTAATACATCTGGAAACATGGAGAGAATTTGTATTCAGCCCCCCTTTACTCTGAAACGCAAATAAAATCAGGTGCAACCAAAAATCACCTGACTTACACATAGAATTAAGGTGTGTGCTACAATTTCTATACAGAATTTTAATTTTGTTCTGTTCGTGTTAAATACTGTTCACCTGACACTGAGTACAACAGCCACACAGTACAATGTGGTGATGGCAGCAACATGCTTTGGAGATACTTTTTCCCCCCCAACAAGGACAGGGAAACGCTAAACATCCATTGTAGCAAATGCTACACCTGATTGGCTTAAATCAAAGCATAATCATGTGTTAGGATGGCCAAGTCAAAGTCCAGACCTAAACCCACCTGAGAATCTGTGGCAAGATTTGAAAATTGAGATTCACACACAATGTGCAAATCTGGTAGAGATGTACATCTAAATACACTATTTCTACAAAATATGACAGATAGAGGTTGAATACAAATTCAAAGGACTCTTTAATGATCTTTATGTCTTAAAAGATGTTTTTAAAAGACTTTTTTTTCCTTTCCACTTCCCAATAGCACACTGCACTTATCTTTAGATCGTCGCATAAAATCCCAATAAAATATACTGAGCTTCGTGATTGTCACAACAAAATGAGAAAAACGATTTGAGAGTTTTGGCTTTGCAAAGGATAAAACCTTGCAAATGTTTTTTTTTTTTTTTTTTTTTTTTTTTTTTTTGTATTTTGCATAGATTTCTGTCACAGGTTGGAGTTGTACGTTTAAGACAAGTGAACGATTCTTCTAATTGTGTCTATAAGAAATCAGTTTAGAGAACTAGAACATGTGAAGCTTTGGAAGCTCTCTTCATCAACCACATCTTCATCCCAGCTGCTGCTATCACAGACCTGGGATGAGTTACAGATGTTTGCTTAGCGATGTTACACATTTAAGATCCCTAAAAGAGCTGCCAGAAAAATCTCACTGATGTGGCCATGGTTAGTCGATAATAAACGAGTTTCTTTCCAGAAAAACTAAAACATTTTGACCCCAGAATCATGTATGGCTTTAAGAAATTCATCAACTCAAACCATAAGGAAATAAAATGTTAAAAGGACTAACATACTGACCAGAAAAGGTAGTTAACAATCAGCCGACACTCAAATCAGCACAAAAAAAACATGAACGCTTAGAGTAATTATGCAGCTGCATGGGTAAATCCATGAATGCGTCACATGCCAGAGCCGAACTCCATGACAACACCAGGATTCAGAGGACAGAATGGAAACTCTCAACTGTGTTCAGTCGCTGCTGTAGTTCGAATTCAGAAGCATTTTCCAAGAACAGACAGTTTGTGTTAGAAAGACATCACTGCAGTCGACACAAGTACCTTCCTGCGGGCCGCAAAGCGGGGTGCGCGTCGAGCACCGGGGCTTATGGGGAGGAAATGACCTCTGTACTTAAACTAAGTGGGAGGAAGGAGGCGGGGAAAACAGGAGAAAAATGGAGGAGAGAGGAAAAGTGAGGTAAAAGACGGAGGAAAGAGAAGAGTGCCAAAGTGCGAAAGAATAGAGAAACAGGGGAGGAGAAGAAAAAAGCAAAGAATGAGTCACATAAACAAGGGCGAAAAAAAAAGAGCAAAAGGAAAGAGGAAATGACGGCTGGGGATCAGTGAATAGCCAGCTGAGGAGACATGAGGACATATTTTAAGAAAGGGAGGAAAGAAGCAAAATCCAGCAAATCACAATCACTTCTTTACTGATCTGCTTCTTATACTTGGCAGCACTTTAGTTTTCAAGCAGACGGAATCTCAGAAGGTGAAAGGTTACCTCGGGCTCAGGCTCGTCGTCATCGAAGTCGTTGTACGTGCTGTGGTCGGGGTTGTTGGACTTGTCCAGCAGCTCGATCGCAAGCGTCCTGCTGAGAGGCTGGGAGACGAACGGGTGCTGGAGGAGAGACAGAAGACGGAGGTCAGCTGAGGGTGTTTGCACACCTGATAGTCCAGTAGATTCAGTTCAATTGGGGGGAAAAAAGCTGCAACATTTCTTGTACTTTCAGCTGCGGTTGGCTTTCACACTGCAATGTATCAAACTATCCAAACCCTTTGTAAAACCTGTTCCACCTCCTCGCCTGTGGTGGCGCTGAAACAAAACAAACACCTCCAAACTTACAGGACTGATGTGAATGCGCCCGCAGGGAGTTCTGGGTAAATACACCCAAAACAAATGTGTGTGTTTAGAGCTAGTGGGAGAAATGGCTAGTGGTCTAGCGAAATCCTACAACCTCAAGTCTGACACCACTCCATTTTTGTTTATATTTTGCGAAGAAGGAAGTTTCTCTAATCTTGTCTGGTTTTCTTGTCGTGTCCTTCAGTGGTTCTTGGTGCAGCGCCCCCTCAGGGTAAGGAGGGGGTGAACAGGTTTAAAAAGGGTTTTGGATGGTTTGACACATAGCAGCGTGAAAGTGAACCGCACCACCTGAAAATGTAATGACTGTTGCAAATTTTGGTTCCCAATCGAACCGAGTCAACCGGACTATCAGGTGTGAAAAAGGCCCAAAACGTTCTTACGCCTTTCACAGAATCAAATTCAAGCACCGTAAGCATTTCCAAGGGGAGTTTCTAAGATTATAACACACGTAAAGTATAGTATAACAGTAACTTAATAGGTTCATAAAGCAACCAGTAAATGCAGTGTTGTTTTTTCAGGCATCGTGATCTATAGGATATATTTATAGGGTATATTTCAATTTTAAAATGTTAAAATTTTAATTTAGGTTAAATTTTATTTTAACCTAAAAGACATCAAAACTTGATTTCATGACATTTAGACGGGACGAGGATTCTCCTACATCTGCAACTGATATAAAAACTTACAAACTGCATTCCAGGTTATTTCCTTTAAAGAAGTAAAACTATCTTGTTTCATTTCTCACCTGCAGCAGTTTCTCTGCCGTAGGCCTCTTCTTTGGGTTCTTGGTAAGAGCTAGTTTCACAAAATGATGGAAGTTATTTGTCCTGTTTGTCAAGACCAGAGAAGAAGACAAACAAGAACAGAAGAAAGAGTTAAACTTTTGACCCCTCAAATAACTCATGCCATGGCTCTGATGAAAACGCCAACAGCTTCTTTGATAAACATGAAAATGATAAAGAAGTCAGTGACTCTCACCACTTGAGTTTATCTTTCAACTTCGGAGGCTGGAAGTTACTCTTTGTCATCAAGAACAGAGCCCTGGATGGGACGAAGAGGGAAACAAGTGATAGTGGTGGAACTATGCACAGTAGTTGTCTTGAATTGTACCAAAAAAAAATTTTTTTTTTAAATCATAGAAAAAAGGAGAAAAAAACCCACTTTCTTAAAACAGATATAAAGTAATATTCCAATCTTGACCAGATCTTAAGTTTTGATCAGAGTGTTTTAATTTGAAAATAAGAGTGAGGGTCTGTTCGCGGTCCGCTATAATCAAACTGTAGTTTCGGTCGTGTTCCTTTGCAGAGGTGTGAATGAGCAATCGAACTCTGATGTGGGCCAAAAAGAAGTGAACTCTGGTCCGCCAAAAACCTCGGGCTCAGCTCAGCTGACGTGAACGCTGCCGCGGTTCGAATGCATACGTGAACGCCAAGCAGACCAGAGACCATTTCAGAAGCAGAAAGTGGACCGAGACGCAGTGGATTCTGGGTAAATGCAAGCAAAACTAACGTGAGAGTCTAATGTTAGAGGGACAAATGACTCGTGGTCTTTTACCAAAGACAGCCACTAAAATCTGACGCTGCTCCATCTTTGTTTTCTTTGAAGGCTTTCATTTTGTTTCCTTCAGAAGATTTTGGTGCAGCGCCCAAGAGAACAAGTTTTCCAATTAGTTGGAATCGTTTGACAGAGTGCAGCAGCTGAAAAGCTAACAAATATTACAATTTTGGTCCCTCGTCACACTGAGTCGATGTGTGAAATCACCCTTCAAGAACAATCTAAACATTACATAATATTCTAATCATCCAAACAACCACCGCTCTTTTTTTTTTTTAGTTCAGTATGTTCTAATATTGTTTCACACAGAACTAGAACACACAGCCATCACTTCAGCAGAGTGTCAATAATAAACTTGCACACACAGCTTTACCTCATCGGGTGCAGGTCAAACATGGGCGGCTGTAGTTCTGCCAGCTCTATTGCAGTAATGCCCACTGCCCAGATGTCACACAGCTGATTGTAGCCCCCCTTCCTCTCCACTGCTGCCACCTCTGGAGCCATCCTAGATTAAGAGAGAAACCCATGGTGGAAGATGAAAGGATACAGACGTAGAAGCTAAATATAATTCCCCGTTTTTTTTTTTTCTTATAATCAAAAATGTGCATATTTTTCCCCAAATCCCTTGTTTAACTCTTCAATGAAAACGTAACAAGTCATGACTCCAACATAGCAGCAGGGAGAGGCTGCTTCACTGTCTAACTTCACTCTACCTGCACTGATACCCGCATATCAAACTCACCAGTAAGGCGTTCCAATGAATGACTTTCTCTTTGCAAGAGTGGCTGTGATCTGGGCCGACACGCCAAAATCAGCTAAAAAGAAGGCGAAGAGGAAAAAAAAGGGCATAAGAAAAATAAACCAAAGAAAACCCTTGTCGGTAAATGGAGTTGATCTCACTCTATCTTTAAAAACAGAAGATAAGAGTCGGATCTCACCAAGTTTAACGTAGCCGTTGTCTGTCAAGAGGATGTTGGCTCCCTATAAAAGCCCAAAGATACCACAAAGTAGCAAGAAAAACTTTCTGCTCATTTTCACAAAAAAATACTGACAATACATAAAAATGTACCCATGAGTTTCAAATAAATATTTGAATTAACTATGATGCTTTTATAAATTGTACAATAACAACAACAATAATAAAATGGACTTTATCTTAACCTGAGATGAAATTAGCCATTAAATGTTTTATTGACATCTATAAAGCTCTATTAAAAAATAATTCACACAACATTGTAAAGATTAAAATAGGCAAACTACAAAGGCAGTATCTAATTAAATGTCGGTTAAGAGAACATGGAGCAGACTTTAGTTCAGGCTCACCTTAATATCTCTGTGCATTTTGCCTTTGCTGTGTAGGTAGTATAAACCCTGTGAAAGGAATGACGAGGTTACTGATGTCAAACTGAGACCAAAATAAGATGATAGAAATAAGGCAGCTGATTGATTTCAGTTTTAGAACAACAACATTTGATGCATCTTTATAAGGTTTCTTAACATCAGCATGTTATACTTTCGGTTTTTAAGAAAGAGTAAGAGTTTTATTCTAAAAATAAAAAATGCCAGTAGTGTCCACAGTGCGGTCTGTGCGCTATGAGCCCAGCTGGTCGGTGCAGAACGACCCTTTTTTAAAAGTTTCGCCACCCAAAGAATGTCTTTAAATGGAAAATGTAACTTACAACACAAAGCATTACTCTTTTATCACATGCTCTTTGTTTTCTGTTTATTTTCATAGAAACAGGACCACAAACACAGCGACTTTGTTCAAAAGCAGCCATGTGTTAAGTCCAGCTAAAGAAAACAATTTAATATCAAGAAAATAGCAAACAATCCCAAAATATTGGAATTTTTAAGCAAATTTTTCATAAGGTAAACATGCAAGACATTTTTAATGCTTTGGAAGGACAATGATTTACTTATTTTTTCTACAAAAAATGAAACACTCTATTTAGTTTATTGTTGAGTAGATTAAATTAAAAATATTCTTAACAAGCTAATTTGGTAAAAATAAACAAAAAACACAAAGCGTTCTACTTTTTGACCCACGTGGCAAACAGTTCAGAAACCACTGCCTAAAACCTTAACACTAGCTTTGGTCATTTATGCTTTTGGTCCATAACGCACAGTTCAAGTATCAACATTACTTGAACTCATCAATGTGCACAAAACAGAGGCTGTTGCTATGGGCGACCTGTTGGTTCGGGTAGAAAATAATGAAGGAAAAGAGACAAAACCCCTCAGGTTTATAGGGTTTTATTTTGCATCAACTCTAATTATATATGAATTCTAATTTGCAAAAGTTCCTATACTTTTTTAAGTTATTTTTATATACATGACTTTTAAATGCAAACTTACTTTGATTTGTGGGGTTAATAATATGTCCAATTTGTGAAAATTACTGCATTAACATAAATCATGTTTCCATCAATGTTTTTTTTGTTTTGTTTTGAAATATCGCATTAGTAAAGATTTATTGGAAATGGAAAAATTCGGGGGAAAAAAAAAATACAGCGATGCTGAACGTCTATAATGTGTAGAGTGTAAACATTACCTGCAGGGTTTCCCGCGACATGTAGGCTATCTGCGACTCTGACAGAGGCCCGGTTACTGAGAGGAAGGAGAGAAAAAGCAGTTGCAGAAAAAAAATGATAAACATACAAAAAAAAATAAGACCTGGGTATAGATCTTACCATGATATATATCCTGCAGAGAACCACCTCCACAATACTCCATGCTGATCCATAATTTATCCCTTCTAAACAAACAAAAACAACAAAAGACATACCATATAACTCACTCTATATGTCTAACAATCAGATTATAACCAAAACATGCACCTTATTAACAGCTGTCACCAACTACTACACATTCACACTCTTACCGGAGATAGCTGCCAAAATAGGCAACAATGTTAGAGTGTTTACAATCCTTCATCATTAAGATCTCCTGCTGGACGACAGCAAAGTCCTCCCCTGCAGTCAACACAGGCATCATTGCAGCGATAATTAACTGCCATGGTAACACTATTGCTACTAACGCAACTAATTAATGAAAGAGGAGATGGATATAACTGAAACGGAGAGAAGGGAAAGTGGGGAACATCAAAGAAAATAAATATGGGGGACAAAAAAAAAAAAAAGAAAGAACTGAAGATCGCTCTTCTTGGAACAAGAAGTTGATAAAGAAACGGAGCATCCAATATAGGGACAAAAAAGGGAATAAACCAAGGCAAACATGAGGCAACTCACCCGGTTCCAGTTTGATGACTTTGATAGCAGCCAGCTCCCCTGTGTTTACGTTACGAGCCTAAAAGAATGAAAAGAGGAGAGGCTGATTAGTGGTTTAAAGCGTAGGGGGAAAACTTCACAGCAATGACTGTGGAATGTCAAGGTAGAGACAGAGCTGAGAATGGTCGGCATATATTCCTTTGCTTCAAAACACCAAACGCGAGGTTTATTCAGGTTTAATCAGTGACATAGTCATAGAAATCAGTTTCATATATATTGTCACTGAAACTCCCTAGTGCACTGAATCCTGACGATGACCAACAGGAGGGAAACTCAGAAATCTGATCTTCTGACCCTACCAACATAGGTTTAAAAATATCACAATATAGTTTGGATTTATTGCAATCCACAATAGAAAAAATACATCCCAATAATTAAAACTCTGTAATGCACATAATGTCTCTGACCTTAACACCCCCCCCCCCCCAACAGCAGGGAAAAAAATAATTGTCCAGCTGTTTTTACACATCATTCAGCAACGTCTGGCAATGTATTGTGGAAAAAAAAGAAGTACATAAGACTGTCCTACTTATCTTCAAAAGGCAATAACTCATGATAACTACACAACCCTTAGCCAGTTATCAGAGCACACAGATGCTGAGCTGTGACAAGACCCTTAAATTACCTACCAAATAGTTCACACAGCATAATGGTGCACATATGAGACAATCACCAAAACATCAGACGAAGGTTCAGGGACCGGTCAAAAATTAGCACAGCTACAAATTAAAAGCTAAATAAATATTAAGGTAAAATGGGTCTGGCTGCATCTTTAAAAAAAAAAAAAAAGGCAGCATAGACGTGCATAGATGTGCAAATTAATTGCACCCATTAAAACCAAATTATTTACTCTTAAATAATAAAGTTTGTCATCCTGTCAAGTTATCAGGTCCTGCAGACCAGATAACTACAACAATAACACTCTGTTTTGCTCTTTCATACACACTGTGTAACATCACCTCTGGACCTAATATAAACGGTTAATGAGCGATAATGGCAGGAGGGGGTGAAAAAATATTTTGAATACAAATATTATTGCATCTTATATTACAGTTGTTAAAGAGTGATTTTGCTGGGAAGCAATCCATCACGTACTGCGCCGCAACTCCTATGGAAGACATAAAGCTTCACACTGTAAATGGTCAGTTTTACTACAGCTGTTATTTTCTGTATTTATTTCCTGAATGGTGCAGTTCCTCCTCCTGATATATATATATATATATATATATATATATATATATATATATATATATATATATATATAGTCAGGATGTTTGCAGAATTACCAGGAATATTTAGGATTCACCAACATGTTTTGAGCCAAGGGCAATAAAGTTCCCACATAACTCATTCATATCCTATTACAGCACACTCAGATTGCCTGTGGGAGTGTGTGTGTGGTGTGTGTGTGTGTGTGTGTGTGTGTGTGTGTGTGTGTGTGTGTGTGTGTTGCTAGAGGAATGTGGGATGTATTTTTTTTTTCAGAAAAGTCGGAATTTGTCAGGAAAGAGAGAAAAACAGAATACAGAGAGTAACTTTTCTATAAATAGTGAAGTAAGTCTATATTTAGCGGAAGCGCTAACGGCGCAGGAAAGGAATTATAGATAAAGCACATAAATAAAAGATGGGTTTTCAGAGGAGACATGAACAGCCTGCTTCTTTTTGAGATCCAGAGTGGGAGTATGACTGTGTGAGACGAAGCAGAAGTGGGTATGAGCAAATGAAAGAGACATGAGCTGATGATGTCAGGACCCGAAAGGTGTGAGAAAAATTGAAACGGCCCTGAGAGCAATGCGTCATGTCTCAACAGCCTTTGTTGCATCGCTGCTCCAGTTAAGGATCCACCCTGTTTCTGGCTAAATCCCTGGATACATATTTACCACGTACAGATTCAAACAGTGTTTATACAGTGAGAACTGCCTTAAGGAATTCATTTGTACCCCAACACGTCCAACAACAATTTAAACTTGACTTATTGTTCAGTTTCAATAAGTTAAGACTTTCTATAAGACATTTTCCACTGTAGGACTATTTATTTAAATTGAACTATGAAAATTAACCTTGTAACTTGGATATTTATTTTCCCCATTTTGAACTTGCCAAGTCAGTTTTAGTAGCATAATTCTTGTTTAGGTTTGATGGGAAAACTAAATGTGTGAGTACATTAAAATATGTTTTGGACCTTTTTCTTACATAGGTGCCAAAATTGTTCATCAAAGCACATGCTGTTGGATGCTAATATTATAAGCTATGCATGCTGAGCACCCTTAGGTCAAATGGTTTTTATGATTTTTCAGAAATAAATCTGTAAATAACCAGTCAGTATGTTGGCCCAGAAGGGTCAACAACATGTAAAAGGTATGACAGATATAATGCTAATTTCCATTTAAGTCTTTTAGCAATTTAGCATGAAATGGAAGTTATACTACCTTCCTTTTAATCCTTTTAGTATAAAATGGAAGTTATTCTAGCTTCCATTTTAGTATTTTAGCATAAAACAGAAGTTATGCTAACTTCCATGTTAGCATTTTCACAATTTAGTACAAAATGTAAGCTATGCTAACTTCCATTTTAACAATTTAACATAAAACGGAAGTTGTGCTAGCTTCCGTTCTATGTTAAGGTCATCTTAATTTTGATGACCCTTATGTGGCATTGTAGATCAAAGCCAGTCAAGGGAAAATTGGCCAATTCTTATCTCTGGTGTATATGAAGCCATGGGGCTTATGGGGGCCTACATGAATGATATGATGAATTTTGACAATGAAAACTGAAATTGTGAATCTTATGAATATGTTTTAACAACTAAAGGTTTTCCCAAACAAACTATGTGATTTAACCCTTTGACATTCAGTCTGTTTCAGGTGAACCCACTCAGACAAGACTTGTCCCTGCTTCAGAACTACACCAGTGTGGGAAGAATCAGAGTAGTAAAGGGCTTAGTTTCTAGAAGTTAGATGTTAGTTTGGTTGACATAAGTCCAAAATATTGACTGATATTTCTGCTCCTTATGCAAAGATCATCAGCAGAGGTAAGATGCGCATTTACTCAACAGCCATTTGATCCGACTCATGCATTCTTTTGAATAGTGATAATAAATAACTGATAAAGGTGCAAGTGATTAAGTGAAGTATTGCTTCATCATACCATGGCAGCTCTCCAACATCCAGTTAACCCCAGGTGGAAACATAAGGTTCTTCTTCAGAAGCTCAAAATATTAATAATAAAACAAGAGCAGAATCCTGAACATGGTTATTGATGAGTTCAGAGGGAAACAATTACAGTACTACTGAAAACCAGTTAATTCTGATGAAGCATAGTGGGTATTTAAAGTTTCTATGGAGCACTTGTTCTGGAAAATGGACTATTTCAGATTTATTTAATTTCAGTTTATCTGGGTACTGTTGTTTGTGGCCAGTTTTATAAACTTGACTATCAGCAGCCTATTTTCAGGTGTTTTGAGTTTTAAAACATGGATGAAAGAAAAATTGCTTTGAGAAAAAAAAAAAAAAAAAGATTTCACAGAGTTCTGCCTTTCTGGTATTTTGCTAACCACATAAAAACACATTCATTCCTTTTTCCAGAGCCACAAATCAAAGAACAAATGGTTCCAGGCAGTTTCCCATAAAGGTTAATAATAGAAACAAAAAAGGACCAAATGTACAAATTTAATACATAACTGAATGCATTTTAAGACTTAGTAAAGAAAATGGGAACATAAAGTCTTTTTGGCATTGAGATAACATTGAGACAGCCATTCATGTTGACCGCCATCATGCTTTTTAAGGAAAACTGAAACATCACGAGTAAAACCCCGGTGGACTTCCCATACCAGCATGCTGCAATGATGAACTGAAAAAGATGACGAACTGAAAAATATGGAAGTAACTAGAAATAAAAGAGGAAAAGAAAACGTCACCCATCACTGACTTGTGATGACGTACAAGAAATGCTGTTTTTTTTTGTAAAGTTACAAGCACTAGTAAAGGCAGCGGGGCAGTGACAAAGACGGACCCTCACCACCACAACAACACGATGGGGGGAGGGGGGGGTTCGAGACACAAAGGGGTGCAAAGAGAGGAGATGCGGCAGGGAGAGCGGAGACGGCGTGTTTTCAGTCAGCAGACAGATCAGAGATGACTCACATCAGTCTGTGGCTCCCTTAGTGGCACCAGTACACAAGCCTATTTTTTCCCCTTATCTCTGGTAGTGGAAAAAATATTTTTTTATAAAAAGCACCAAGTCGACACAAGGTACTTGGAAACAGACAGAAACTTTAATAGTCTAACTGAAATGTTCTAACACCTCACTGCAATCAATTAGTTTTCTTTAGCATGAAAGAAAAATAAATAAACTACTTTTCTCTCTGCAAGTCATCCCTACTATATAGCTTTCCTGAGATTTCAGCAAAACATCAACACCAAGACTGTTTAACGCAGCAGATAAACAAAGCAGTTTCCTGTAAGGTATATTCAAAAAGAGTTGGAAACTAATAATAAAACAAAACGTGGCACTGTTTTGTGCTTTCTGGGTCAAGTTGGCAGTTTAGATGCACTGTAAATAAATTGCATCAGCGGTGCAGCCTGGGTGCCCGACCAAAGTGCTCAGCAACAGCTGATTAGGCGCTCAGCGATGCCGACATGGGGCAACGGAGAAAGTGATTAAGGTTGAGTAATAAAGTGGTTTGGTACAGAGTGAAGATCTTAAACAAAGTGGCGTTTCGAACACTAAAAGCACAGGAGTCAATTTATAAAGTTTGAGATCGAATGAAAAATGATAACCCATGCAGGACTGAGAAAAATATTTATTGGAAGCTTCTTGTTCTCAGAAGTATTTACAGCTGATGCACTTAATGCTTTTCCTACACCAATACAAATTTAGCAATTATCATGTGAATACTAATCACATGCCACAGTACTCTTGGAATTTAAAGTTCCATTCTAATAATAGAAAGACATGTTTCCAGGTTTGCTACACATTAATATGTTAATATGAGGTAAAGTAACAGCACTAATTTTTTTTTCTTTTTTTGAATTCTCACAACAGCAAAAGACAAAATATCTCACTGAGTTCGGCTTTTTACCAAAACCTGGTCAAATTGAAAAACAAGCAGAATAAAACAAAAAGACCGCAAGGAATAGCACTTTCTAGTGGACTAAAAAGGATAAGGTTTCCAAAAATCCAAGATCTAAAATGTTAAAGTCAGGACTTAATATGGTAGTTAAAAGAAAAAGCTGACACTGAATCCTGAACTACACCACTTTTGCGTTCATAAACAACAACAAAAATGTCAAATGTTCTTTCTAGCCGAGAAAGTGATAATGAGCCGTCTTTTATTTTATCTTTATTCTGGAAGCAGTTTTTTTTCCATCTAACATTCCTCACCAAAGTCCCTACTTGAATGTGGACAAGAAGAACAAACACAGTCGAAAATATCACTTGAAACAGCCTGTGGTTCCATGTTCATGGTGTTATTAAAACTCAGACATACTCTGTTCTGATTGGACTAAATTACTTTTTGAAATGTAAATAATTTACCTAGTAAATGGAAAAAGAATAAAAGTCTGAACATAGACTTTTATTCTACATTCTCCATTACTATTTTTTATTTTCTGTTCTTATCTTGGAAAATATTGAAATCAAACTATGAAGAAAATCAGTTTTTATAGAAGCCCAGATTTTTTTGACAAAACGTATAGCATTAGCAATAATATACGGCATAGACTTCTAAGTTTCTTATACAACCTCACATAAATGATGGACAATGCTTCTAAATGACACATCATCCATTAAACACATCCACAACATTCAAAACCTTTGTGAAGTCCAACTTACGTTGGGTAAAAGATCAAACTGGACAACAAGTAGCTCTGTTAGTTGACCTAAGTCACCTCAGATCACAGTTTTTTCTTGTACTTGCACAGTAGTGAAGACATTTTCCAGACATTAGCCAGAGAAACTTCATTTAGGAATGCAAAGCACTGGGTAACGTCTGAGAAGAACATGTCCGAAGAAAGCAAATTAGTGTTTGGGTTCAAGCGCTGGTGGGTTTACCTTTTACCCTTTTCTAGCTTGCCAGAACACCACTTCTCTATCTTGATGGCACTTTATTCAACATAAGTAGTCGTCCTGAATAAAAAGCTGTTTGCCTTTCTTAAAAACAAACAACTCTGTTGCCTCTGGCACAATGCAGTCACCGCTGTGACCTAACAAAATGTCTTCAATATCACTAGCTGAACAAGAAGCAGTGCTAACACACAGGCCCGGCGCTGATCCACACGTAGCCGGCTATCTGGGAAAACAAATGGCATTTTGATGGGTTTTGGCCTTTCATCCACATGAAAACTTCATTTGATATGACTAAAAAGTATTATTTATAAAAACGCAGAACAAAGTGAAGTGTTGAGAAAACTCCGTATTTGTGTTTGCGTGTGTATACACGAGAAAACGCAGATTTAAGGTAATGATGATTACAGTTGGCAATAAATAACGCAGCAATATGCCCACATACTTGCTTTAACATAATTCCCAATCGACATTGTCTTATTACCTTTATGTTCTAATACCCAATTAAGATGTTCATCTTAGCAATCCTCATGTTTCTCAAGACTTACAAGCAGTTACTACACGCTTGTAGTAACTGCTTGTAAGTTACTACAAGCAGTTACTTGTAGTAACTTACAAGTACTACAAGTAACTTTGCGCCCATTTGCGTCCACGTTTAAATCCTAACAGGAAACTGTGGTTGTTTTAAAGCAACCTGATTTTAGCTTTGCTCTATGCTGCCCCCTATGGGTTTGGCATGTTTAAAAACACGTTCAGAGGCGGATTTGTGTGGATAAAAATTTTTCTGAAGCCAAACCAATGTGCCTGACATACATTTTTTTAAAGAATGTGGCAGAGATATTTGTTTACATAAAGACCTGGCTATGTTTGTACAAAGCCTAAGCATCATTGCTGGAGAACATTAATAACTTGTTCTTAGCAAACTCAGTGTTTATGGTCTTTTAAGTAATTTTGTTTTGCACTTTTTAACATCACAACCAAACACAACTCCGTATTTTATTACAAGTCAATCCTTACAGTTTTTTATTCTCCAACTTCTCATAATCACTTTGCCTGACATCAAACCATTGTTTAAGCACAGAAACTACAAAAGATAATTGTTTTTTTTTTTTTTCTTTTAAGAAACACTTGTTTGCAGTTGTAAACTACTTTAAACCTCGGCCCCTGCTGTTTTGTTCCAGCTCCTCAGAGGGGCAGTTAAAGTCTGGCCTCAGGCAAGACTAAAACAGTCCGAAAATATTTACAATGCCTTACTAGTCCTAAGATGTTCCTCTTAGCAATCCTTATGTTTCTCAAGTCTTGTAAGTTTTTGACCAAAGCAAAAATCCCCCCGATCTGATTTAAGAGTTTCAAACAAACAAACAAAAAAAAAAAAACAATGTTTCACAGCAGCGCAAAGCTGCAGCTCTGCCTGTTACTGATCTTATCGTCTCTGTTGCTCAGCCATCAGTAAGACCCTAGGGGGGAGAAACAGGTGAGACGAGGGCTGAAACCAGTCAAGTGTGTTGAATTGGCAACACCTGTCTTTCAACAAAACACCCGGACACTCAAGCAGAAACACACCGTCTAAATGTGGAAACATGTAACACAACGATCCAAAACCTCTTGAGTCAGCTTTTAAATGAACACACTTTTCTTCTAATCGCCCGAACACTTCAAAGCTCCGCATGCTTAGAGCTGCAGAGGTGGATTTCCTTTTGAAGCAGCATTTTCCAGACTCTCTGGTCTGAGAAGTAACAGAAAACACATTTCACACACTGCTGCAACTTTGGAGGATATGTAGAGATCCACAGTTAGGACGCAAGAACAGAGAGAAAGGTCGAAATCTACGTAAGCTATGAAATGGGAACAGCAAAAGTGGAAGAAAGCGCTCAGGTCAAATCAGATCAAAACTGAACTTACATACAACTGTGTGGTTGAAAACTAAAGCTCAACATGACATTGGGAAGGCATTTATTGTATCGTTTACCATTTATCGTGATAAATTTGTTATCATGACCATTATTTTAATGTATTTTTGTTAATGATGTTTAAAAAAAAACACAAAACTATCTGTACCGTCTTTAAAAAACTGTCTTTCAGTGCAATATTTCCTTTTGTGCGTTGACCTGAATTCAAATTTAATGTAAATAGAAGCTATAAAATATGCTTGTCAAACAAGATGGCAGTTCTTGGAGACCCAAGAAGAATATTGGCAAAAAAAAATTAACGGATAAAATTGATTTATCGTCCAGCTCTGCAGTTACCTAAAAAAAAAGAAAGAAAAAAAGAAAAAAGAGTTCCTATCACCACTTTTATTTTTATCACAAAAGTACCACAAGATATCTTAATAAAACTTTAAGTTGTACTTACTTTAAAAAAAGTTAAGCTATCCATCTTTTTTTTTTCATTACACAATCACACATTACTTTGTATATGTTAAAGAATGTGACGTAAAACATAAATTATGGAAAAGTTCAAGATGTATTAAAAACTGTACTATGTGGGTTATCTAGTTGCATTTTCAGACGAGTCATTTCATTTTTCCTGTTTACTTTCTAAAAACCCAGTTCCAGGTTCCAGTATTTATGTGAGTATCAGGGGATAAAACTACTCATTCAAGCAAAACACCAGAACCTTTAAACATATTTTAAACACACAAATTTTGATCAAAATTTTCCTTTTTGTTTTCATTTTTCAAAACGTTCTGTAAAGATTGAAGGAGACAACGCAACAGAACAGCAATTCAGACACCTAACTTTTAAACTTTCCTTACATTAGGCTGAACACAGAAAGGCAACTCGGGATTGGTATGGAATGAGAAATAAAAATAAGCTGCAGCAAAAAAAAACCACATAAACAACTTATAACTTCCAAACAATGTGGGGAAAATACATAAGCCGTTTTCTTCTATGTATGTTTACATGTATAAACTACAAATAAAGCTTCAAAATCAAAAGTCTGATGGTAGATACAGACAGCTCATCCAATTAGGAACGCGCGACTTCCTCAGCAGAAGTCTGCAGTCCAAACGCATTAACACAGAGCTGTAAATAAACTACTCAGGTGCTGGCGTAGCTCCACTGGCATTTTCACTTGTCAGACTCTAAACCACCCTGCAGAAACAAGTCATCTCAGCCAGGCTCTGAACCGTAGTGCACACAATCCAACAACTTATCTTTGCGGTGAGCCAACAGAACAGGATTGGGTACTAAACTGTATAAACATGCCCCGAACATAGTCGAAATTACTGGTTGTGACCTGCCTTGAGATCTGGCGTATGTGATCCAACTGAGAACTGATTAAGACAGTGAAAATACTCTGAAATTGTTGAATTTTATTATTCTTGAAGCTGACTTAAAGCGATTTATAGGACATGTTGGATCTATTGTTTATTCTACTAACTATTGTTTAGAAGCCTTAAAAGAGGTGAAGCTCATATCCCTTCCTGGTAGATCTGGTTTTGCTTCGTCACAGCTTTGTGCTCAACACCAACCTCTGAACAACAGTACAAGTTGGAAATAGGACACTGCTACAGAGGAGGCTGAATCATGCATGTCTTCTATAGCTGCGGCAGTCATGGTGGCAGTATGTCAGAGTCGTCGCTACATTGGTTCTAGGGCTGTTGTAAACGAATATTTTAGTAATCGAGTAATCTATCGATTATTCTTACGATTAATCGAGTAATCGGATAAAAAAAAATTATAAAATGAAATATTGGTAAATCTGGCATAATACCGGTTACGATCAGATATCAATATCAGTCCAATTTTTCATATTTGAGCATCCCTAACAGTTGCTTTTTTGTAGTTTAGAAAACTAACCTGTAACAATAATAGCTCACTTTCTAAGTTAACCAGAAGAAAAGTTATAGAAAAATCTGAAATTATATTGAATTTAATAAAGAGGCAGGCTCACAAATATGCTTATAAAAATGTCTACAATCCAGCTTTTAGTTTATGTATTCATCTTCAGTGAGTTTAATAGATTAATTAAACTCACCTTGCCACCTAACCTGTCACGCTTTGGGTTTGAAAATACTGGAAATGCCGCCTGGAGTGGGAGGAGAGGGCGAATGAACGAACGTAAGATGGGGTGGAGGGGAGGAAATAGACCAGCGGACTGACGAACCGTTAGACCGGGGGACGAACACGGGGGAAGCAATACGGGATATTTACGACACCTTCACTGGTCACACTCAGAAACTCATCTACCAGCCATGTACGATGCGCTCCGCCACCCGTTTTTTCAGACCGGGATATGAAATTTATTGTGTGGTTCGTCGGTAAAGCTACATTTACACGGTAAGCATCAGCTACTCAGCCGCCCGCCCTGTTCAGTCTATCCGCTCACCTCAGCGCTCTTCCCGCCGTTCGCTTTCAACCAGCAGCCCCGGAGGAGAAATGCTGCCGTACTCCAGGCATTCCAGTCATTTTAAGGATGCTTATCGGTTCCCCAAAAACGATAAAAAGTCGGGCATTATCATCAATCAATAAAATCCCCACGGGCCAATCTTGAAGATTGGACTTTATGCCGCTGAGACTTAGCTTTTGTCAACAACTCAGAGGCGGAAGTGAGAGCTCCGCGCAACGCAAATGAAGTCCCGGCCGGAACACGGTGCGCTAACTAATAAAACATAAATTAACGAAGCTTCGAGGCAGGTAAATTTTCCTCGAGGAATTTTAGTAATCGAGGTACTCGAATCATTCGAGGAATCGTTTCAGCCCTAATTGGTTCTGACTGTTTCTTTCTGAAGACTTGAGAAGGAGGAAGTTCTAATCCTCGTCCAATGATCAGGATGTTGCACTGTGATTGCTGTAGCCTAAAATTACTGATGTTGTGGTATATTTTTCAAAAAAAGGTTGTGGTCAAAGTTGCCAATTTTTTAAAGTTTTATTTTTGCCATAACGTGGTTAGGGTTTCCCCCAGTGTATTATAAGCCTGGCGGGCCACCAGGCTTTACTTGATACCCCATCATCACTAAGCCAAGCATTATTTTTTTATTTTAAATATGTCTTTTTTATAAATACTAACAACACTGACAGTAAGGACAGAATAAGCTAGGTTTATAGTTGAGGCGTTGAACTGGGGTCGAGGGCGTGCTCACAAATTGCAAAATCCCTGCATCTGTTGGCCTCAGACACTATCATTTCCAAATTACCTACTCCCTACTTGTGTACCTCAAATTTTTTGTAACTATTAAGATTTTTTAAACACAGAAACACGTTTGACCGCTAGTGAACTGCCTCAGAGCCACTACTACAAGGCTTAGCAGGTTTTCTGGGGGAAACACAAATGATCTAACAAAATAGCTGAACTTGCTGCACACACCAGTCTCTTTTGCTCTTCTCACTTTCTACTGTGACATAAAAAGATTTCTTGTAAATATGTGGAAAGCAACAGTGAGCACAACTTTTGAACAGAAATGAAAGAAGATTAGTTTTATTTCTGGCATTAGCTAGCTGGCAAGGGATGTAAAAATAGGTAACAACAACGTTAGAATTCTTGCTAACTAGCTTAATATGATATACTGCCCTGGATTAGCTATTAATCATTTAGCTGGCAAGCATCAAGATGTGTAAGCTTGTGGTGCGTTTAAAGACTGCTCGGAAAATCTTGTTACCAGATCTTAATGGCTGATTAAATAGTTATAATAGCTGAAAAAAAATACAGAGGTCAAAGAGCACAGATTGGGAATAGGGAAGTGTGGGGCACATGTCCCAGGCATAACCCAGTTCAGTTATGAACATGTCTATAGAAACAGCATAAGTAAGTCCTATAGCACATCTCAAAATCATTTCTGAGGCCAGTATTGCTTTGAGTCACACATGCTTTTATAGACTAGTCATGAAACAGGAGGTTAGGTTAAGGAGGCTAAGGGGATTGGTGAAAACTCAGCTGAGATGCAATGACTGGCCAGAAAAGAATGAAATCACCAAGGTGACTGGTCAGATTTGAGGTTAAGCTGCAATGATTAGTGAAAATCGCAAGTCCGCGCAAAATTTAAAAAACCAATGACTGAATCTGCATAAATGGTTGAGATTGCAACTTTCTGGACAGACTGACCATCACCCTCAACTCCATCTCTTTCACAGTGATTCAGGATGTCATCCAGGACATGTTGATGTGGTAAACCTAAAGAGGCCTCTTCAGATTCGCTCAAAAGACTGACCGCTACCGGAGATCCCTACTGTCCACAGTAAAACACCAGCCACCATGACTCTTCGAAGATTTTCTCTTTTGGATAAATAAAAGGATTGTTGAATGTGAAAGTAATGAATTTTATCAGTAGAACAGAAACACAACCATCAAAATGAGGCCTACACGTTCAGAAACGATTAGAGTGACCCTACTTTCACACAGAGGCTTCCTTCATACCAGCTGACGCCTGTGTATCTACATGGACGAGCAAACAAGAGGAGGAACTGTGACAAAAACAGGATAGCTGCAGAGCAGCGGCTACGACTGTGACTCTGCAGCCATCTGTGTCGGCGTGGCCGTGCATGTATTCGTACAATCGTTTCGTTCTGCGTGCGTTTGTGTGTGCGTGTCGCACAACAGCTCTTTGGCCCTACCGTCTTCCTCCGTCAGAACAGCGTGAAACAATAGGAGACGAACGAGCGCGCACAAAAAGACGGGAGGAAGCACAGATTCCTGAATTCCTGCAGCACGACTGCCAAGCTGTGCCACATGCATATATCCACGGTGAGGTCTGGCCACAGGAAATCATTATCCTCACCACATTTAGAACAACATTCCCATAGTTTACAGAGAAAGCCCCCAAAAAAAAAGTTTCAATAAATGTTACTTACATGACAAGACAGATTTCGAAAAACAAAGCCAGCCCAATCTTAAATTTTGCTCGTAGAGTTTTAATAGGATTTGAAGGGTAATTTTTGCAACCGCAACAGGTTGCTGCATGCCATCATTGATCATGTAGACTGGATGAGATTTCTAAAGGGCTAGCCATGGAGTAAGCATGACTCAGCAAGGATTAGAATGGGGCTCCTGCAAAATAAACTAAGATAGACGCTTTTCTTGAACGCACATTGCTTCTAGAACAAACTTTTTAATTGATCACCACCTTGCTTCCCATCTCTGAACCTGCGACATACAGAGGTTGAAGACAGCTTCAGCATGGAGGTAAATATTTGATCTCAAGTCTTCTGCGGCACAACAAGTAAAGGCAGATATAAAAGCAACGCCACTGAAGCAAGTTATCATGGATTCACAGCAACACGTCAAGCTGATACTTGTCCTTATTTAAGCTGTTTTTCAGGCACTCCGAGTGAGAATGTGGGAATACAAAGTGAAAAAGCGGTCTCTCTCCTCCAGCCAAATAAAAGTGACAAATCAGTAAATACGGCAGCTTTAACAGCAGCGACTGAACGACAGGCTCATCACTGTCGGGTTTTTACTTCGTGTCACTGATTTAATGCAGCAAACTTCAGTTATTGTGGTAAAAAAAAAAACTGTGGACCACACTCACATTGCAGATTACTAAAATTGGGAATAGAACTTTTCGCTGCAGATGTTTTGAGCATGACATTTTTGAATATTTGTCATCCTCTGCAAAGATTTTTACAATTCATGCCAACTGCGGCACCCACTGTGCTTGAATAATCCCACATGGCTTTCAGGTGAAAAGCTGAGTAGTTTGGAGCTGAAACGCCAATTGTTAAAGTTTATGACGTTCAAAGCAAGCTGCTTGGCTGGTGGTGAAGTAGAGAAAATTGTCAGAGTACCATAATCAATTTCTAAAATACAGTAATTGGTAGTTGCAGCCATAATCAGAAGCAAGACTGTAGCTTAATTAAGACTATAGGCAACTTAGTTTGTATCATACTTGGTGAGAAACTTAAAAGAAGGTTTGTGGAATTTCTGCATTGGGAAAAATATCTGTCAAAAACAGACACTGCACCGTATATGTGGGTGACAACAACTTGAAGTCTAAAGACAAGAGGTGCGTAATTTACTGTAGTTTAAGTCTACTGAGTTTTTAGGCTTATACGTAGCACTAATTTAATGACTGAGCAGTATTAGAAAATCAGTCACCTGACTGAAATCCACAGCCTCTATAGTTTTACAGGTCAAATAAAACCAGTGTTTAAAAGAAGAAAGAAAAAAAACCCCGCCAACACTGAAAGAAGCATACGAATTAGACACGACTGGTTCCCTAAGGGCAAATTCTTCAGAGGATCAAAGATATGATATGCTGGCCTGTCGCCTGCATCGGCCAATCGCCCCCTCCTCAGTCACTAGCACAGAAGGAGAGGCCTGGCTACGAACCGAGGAGAAAACAAGCTAGCGGAGTTCATGCTTTGTTTCCTGCTCAAGCATTCCTACCCGAGCCTCACTTTTTCACGCAGTGGTAGAACCAAATATAGGCATCAACGAGGCTTACCAAAATGGCCCGGTGCTCGCAGCACATCCTTTAATCCAGCAGTTTCAGGTTGGAGCGCTGATCTGCAGCAAAAACCATTTGTTTTCAATGTGAACCCAAGGCATGCCAGGCATAACATCACCAGAGTCCAGGCAACATAACAAGTCTCAACAATGGACTTTCTGAGATCATTGCTTTGTTGTTATTATTTTTGACTCAATTAACTATTTTCCGATCATTAATCTGCTGTGTGATGTTTGTAGGGCTGGAATGATTAATCAGATTTATTATGATTAATCTGATAAATCGATTACTCTTAATTAATCAATTATTGAACAATAATCGTCAACTAATTTAGTAACTGACTAATTGTTAACATACAGACTCAAAAAAAGGCTATTTGCTGTACGAACATATTCAGTGCCGTAATTATGTCAAAACTGTACAAAAATAATAGACATTTTGTACTTAAGATTAGGGCTGTAGTGATACAATAATCTCAGGATATGATACACGATATTCAGCTCACGATACGATATATATTGCGATATTCAGCAAACAAGATTTTAGAGGGACAGAGTGATTTTGGTGACATTTTGTGACTGTGATAGAGTTGGATTGAATTAATTTAACTGAAAACTGATTAAAAGCACCAACTACACAATACCTGGCTCTGGCTGGACATGGACACAGACTTAAAGTCGACAGCTGGACAAAATGAATCAAAGAAGTGGCGGGAAAACATGTTTCTTTTAATTGAAACAGTACAAACTGTAGCTTACATGCATTTGTAAAGTAAATAAAGTGCACCAAGTACCCTGCTCTGAATAGTTTGATACCTTTTTGACCTTGACACTTAACATCTGAACGAATCACTCTAAGCCTGATGACCTAATCACTCTCCCGGCAAAGCAAGCAGTGAGTGAGCAAGGTGACAGTTGGATGTTACGATACTTGTGGATGAATATAAATTTTTTTCTAGGAAAGAAAATATCGATATACATCGCAAAATCGATATTATTACACAGCCCTACTTAAGATTAAAAAAAATAAAACAAAACCTTTGTCTGTAAATATGTTTTACCCAGAACTCCTTAAGTAGCATAGTTTTAGCTTCAAATGGTTCAAATTATGTAACAAAACAAAATAACAAGAGCACTTTTTGATATTCACGTATCAGTTAACGCAAAAATTAAATCAACAAACGATGAAACATACAGTAAAGGAATGCTGTGTTACAGAATTTTAGGCAATAAAAGGTTTATTTTCTTATTTAAAAAAGGAATTCTTTGTTTATTTGCATCCTGTTTAAAAAAAAGGTTTAACTGGTTTGACAAAAAATCTGCTAAATGCACCTTTTTTTTAATCTGATTAATCAATTAAACGTCTGAATAATCGATAGAATAATTGATTAGCTGCAGCCCTAGGTGTTTGTCACTGTGTTTGGCAGGCATCTCGGCCCCCAAACACAGTCCCGACTCCCGCTGAAGGTATTCAGTCAGACTTATCAGACTCAAGCGAGGCAAAGATACTGAACTTTAATTAGAAACAAACAAGATTAGCTGCAACGGGGCAGCTTACAATATGCAAAACAAACCCTAGAGAATGACATACTGACCTTATGGTGAGGTTACACGCAAGACATTGATAAAAGCTGAACTGAAAAATATTCCAATTTCCAACATCAGAGAGCCTGCAGCATATATACCAACATCATCTTGTTCTGTCAAGAAGTTCCCTGAATATATATAGTCAGCCAAATGCCTCGCTCTGCCATGACTAACAAATTAAAAACCACAAGGGTGAAGGAATACAAAACAAGCAGCTAGAAATGTGCTGCTTGTCTGTGCAAATTGGAATGACTGAAATCATTCAAAATTAGAAATAGTGGCGATTGCACAGACCAGACCTTTATTCAGCCACTGGTGACTAAAGGGTTGAGGTTTCATCTGTCAGTTGTCACAAGGTCAGATGCTTTAGTGTTTGTAGTTTTGCTGCATCTGATTGCATTCTACGCAAGCGATTTTAAAATGAAGAGACTTTGTTTATCTGAGCAGCCAATCTCTTATCAGAGCTGATCTGTCGAATTACACACTCTGGAGTTATCATGGTGTCTCTAAAATAAATCATTTTAGTTTCTAGTTTGAATTCGTAGTACACTTCGATTGATTTTCCAGTTACAAGGATGATACGGTGTCTGACTGCAGTAAGCGTCAAAAACATGGAGGTGCACCAACTTTATTCTGCATGACTGCATTTATTTGCCGTTTCTGGCAGAATTCCCATAAGAGATCATGTAGATTTGGGCCAAACACTTCTTCTATGGTATGGTACTAGATTGTTTTATACAACTGCTACCACAACTTGTCGAGTCTCGAGCGCGTTGATGTGGTTTTGATGGAGTCTACTCCATGGCGTCTTAGGAATCTGCTCCGGAACTGAATTCCAGTTTGAATCCCAGACTGCTTCCAACGCAGGGCCTGGAAAAAGTCAAGCCCCAAACTAAACAGCCCCAGCACTACTGGGAATACAGTCCAAACAGAAATTAGCTCCCAAGTTCCTGGATGTGTCTAGCAAACGTATATATGTCAAAACCATCAGTAAACACAAATAAATATAGCTTCATAGGCACAGACTTTGGCAAAAAAAAAAAAAAAGTACTTGGCCAAGCGGAGAGCTGTCAGTTCCTGTCAGGGTAAAACCAAACAACATTTATGCCATGTTACGGTTAAAACAAAGGGTTCGTGTTTGAAGAAATAAAAAAAGAGAAATATCAAAAGCTATTTGAATAATGTTTCGACGGAGCAGCCAAGCTCCTGGCTAGCTTCTGTATGCTATTAAGGTTACCTGCACCCGTTGTCGGACAGCTAGCTAAAAACGTCCCACCAAGAAGTAAACAACCACCATTACAGCTAGCATGATTAATTCTGTCTTGTCAGGGCGTGTGGTTGTTTTGCTTTTAAAAGAAAACTGTATGCCAACCTTAAAATTTCATACGGTTGGAAAATTGTGGAACAAAAAGAACAAAAACAGAGCACACATATAAACAAGACGTAATCTTGTGTCCGACAATGGAATCATGGAGACGAATAGCTAAGAGAAAAATTCCCCACCTATAGTAGTTTAAACAAAAACATGCTCTTAACGTCCTAAGGGAAACAAATAACTCATGACTAAAAGACTTGCTTAGTGCTACACAGAGTTACCAACGGAAGGAAGAAAAAGTGTACATAACGTCTGAAGGCTGTGTCCGATAATGGATCTCAGTTCAATGCTCCCTCCCTGCAGTTTTTTTTTGTACCTTGTATACATCTCCGTATGTGCCGCTTCCTATCCGCTGGATCAGCTCAAAATCCTCCTGCGGATTCCGCCTGGACAGGTCGACACTGGAGTTCATCGTTTACAATCGCGCGCGGCTGACGAACCCCGACAAAAGTACGAAAACTGGTTTTCTTTTAAGAAAAACATACGGCGTCAAAAAATCCCAGCCCGAATCCAATGTAGCTCCAACATGGCTTCCACTGCGCTTCGAGCATGCGCAATGGATATCCTGGCATACCCTTTCCATGTTTGTCAAAGGAGATGAGGGTGGTGAGCTTGAAGAGCAAAAATGACACTGTACCTTTGACAAAATGTAGAAATTAAACTTTTAGAAAATTCAGAATATTTTTTTTTTTTTACATTTAGCAGATATTCATATCATGCCAAAGAAGAAAGATAACCTCCTTGTATTTAATTCTGTTATTGATTTCACTAATACAATCACAGTGAAACTGTTTTGCAATCTAGTGCTGGGAAGAATTGACAGCCTAAAGCAAAGGGGGAAAGGAAATGAATTAAATCACTAAGCTGTGTGTTCCCTGGTCTGGCGATGCAAGTGTAAAACTGGGCTAAGCAGGGCTTCTTAGTGGCAGATGGCAGAAATGTGCCTCAGTTACGCCACCAAAAACTTTCCAGTTTCATCATTGTTCTTAGAGAAAACAAAGTTCAACATTAAAGTGAGCCCAATTCCAATTTGACGATGTTCAAATGCACCATATTTAATAGTAAAAAGAATAAATAAATAAATAATAGTGTAGAGTATTTTTCTTTAAAGAAGGAACACAGTATTTTGCAATTTTATAAATTGGCAAAGATCTAGAAACACAACACATAAAAATGTCTTCAATACTTTGAAAAAAAAAAAAAGTTATCAGGATTTTCACTTTGTACTCCCTCTTTCTACACTGTATAATCATATAAGCTGCAGAAGGAAAAAAAAGAAAGTCATCCAAATTATTCTTTGCCAAACTTAACTTCTGGTCTCTAGAATTTCTTTAAGAAAAAATATCTAAAAGCACTGATACATGTTAGTTTTTAAATAAAATAAAAAAATAAAATAAGAGAACAAACAGTACAAACACTGCACACTCATTTTTTTTTTTTTTTAGAAAACTACAAATATTTTTATTTTGTAAAAGATTAATTTTTTCAGAAGTATTAAATAATAAAATAAAAGCACACTGAAACAGAGCTTGGAGTCCAACTTTTAACGTTCCTGCATTTGTGAAATTCAAAACTATTTAAACAAGTAGTAACTTTTATTTATACAGCCATGATACGAAAATGCAGCATTTCAACGAGAGCACATTTTGCCATGATATGACACAGGACATTGCAATGTCACAAATGTAATTTCCATTGACACTAATCAAGTGTTTTGATATATTTATGGATGAGTCCATCTATCACCCCCAAGCTAACTCTGAGGGTTGCTTGGTGTCTCAGAGATGAAAAAGTCGATGCTTCCTGGGAGGATGAGGATGTGATTTGCAAATTGTGCTGCTCTGAGGATGAAGCCAGGCAGCTTTTCATCCCTGTTTGAGACTCTGCTTCCGCGTTGCGTTTTGGACCACAGTTTGTTTGCAATAGAAGTTTCTTCAGGAGGCAAGACAGCTGAGGACTCAGGAGCACCACCAGGGTCCCACCAACACGGAGCACTCTAGGAAAAACAAACACATCTGGAATTAATGGCAACTTAAACCTCATCTTTCCATGTTTACTTAAATCTGATTGCAACATCAAAATGTTTTAAAGAGCATTACGTGACTCACATGCAAGGAATTCTACATAACACAAAACTACAAAATGTAAAATAAAGAAAAAACTTTTTTTTTTCTTTTTTTTTTTTTTCTATTCACCAAAATCGTTTTACTAACAAAGAAAACAAACCTCTCCATCTCACTGAGGATGACCGGAAGGTTCTCGGCCATATTTATTCTGGTGCTAAACTTCCTGCCGAATGGCAAATCACAGACAACGGCGTCAACACTGGCACTGGGCAGAGGCAACGCTGTTCACACAAAGAAAAAAAAGAAGAAAAATTGGCAGTGAGGCAATTACATACACAAAACAGGAATCACACTTCACCTCTAGACAAAAATTCCCTTACAGGAGACACAACTATGTCCAGAAACGAAGGACAAGTTCAAATTCTAAAAGATGCTCCGTAGATGACAAAACAATGACAATCTTTACGCATTACTTGACCAGAATTATGTTGTTTCTTAATTTATTGATCAAGAAAGACCCAAATCAAAGTTGTTGTTTTAACTTAACATTTTTATATATATAAAAAAAATTAAGCTGAGTGCTTTTTTAATAGAAATTATTTTGCCAGTTAGCTACTTTCAAACTGAATTAGTCAAACTGGAAGATTTTACTAGATATTTAACGCCTCATGTTGTGGAAAATCAGACTATGTGTATTTTTAAAATAATGTTTTTTTGAGTCTATGTTTGCTCATTCATACATTTGTCTACATAATCAAAGATTCTTTACCAAAAGAACGTCCCCACTGACCTCTAAATTGTTAGAATTGCTCCATCTCTAAAGTACTCCTGTTGTCTCTCTGGATACTAAGACTTTAAGCTGGATCACACTATTGTATCTTGCCATGCATATTGATATATTACAAGACAAATGATAAAAGCATCTAAACATGAGAAACTTATGGAGATTCTGTCCAGAAATGTATGCATACCAATGATAATGTGGTGAAATTCACAGCGTTCTGCTGGACCATGACTGGGTTTGTTACTTTTTCATTACATTTCTATCTTCTTTTTTTTTTCATTTTTTCCCCCAAACGGAATCAGACGGTAGGTCAGGCATCAATATTTCAAGAATCCACAATGCCGAGGCGGGTAAAAGCATTTCCCCAGTGCATGAGAGTAACCGATGTTATTTTTAGCTGCTGCAGTATCCGAGTCACATTCATGTCAATTCTGTCACAATGGTGGGCAAGTCCGGCTTACATGGCATGTGAGAGGTGTGACGTTTCATTCACTGGGATATTCCGGTGATTTTCCTACCCGTGGACGACGCTTTCAGAAGGTGCACCCTGCTTTGAAGCTCTGCAAATACCACATTCTCATCCGCCTTCTGTAGCTGGCCATCATCAATATCCACACCCAAGAAACAGGCAGCCTTAGGAACCAAGTGCCAGACAGTCGTCATTTCAACAGTTATTACAAGACCTTGTTTTGTTTTAGCTACAATTTATTGCTAACTGATCAGACAGATTTCTTTGAACTGGCACAAACCAAGCCAAACCCAGAAGAAACAAACATCTATCAGAGGTTTTATCTTCTATTTAAACAGACTGGTGTTCTCACCTTGTGCTCCTTTGCAGCTTCGATTAAGATGGTTCCCACTCCGCACATTGGGTCGACTACACAAGAACCTGGCTGAAATAGAGACGCGACACTTTTAAAGAGTACAACAGCAGCTTACCATCAGCATTACATAATTATGTTTGCTAAAACCAACAAAGCCAACAAAACTTGCTTTTGCATCCCGCAACCTTCTCACTTGCGCATATTAACGCTAATTTTTCTCATTATATGGAAAAAGAGCCATCGAGATCAACCTGGACCTTCAAAAATCAAACCAAATCCTCCTTAAATAATTAACTAACTGTGATTAACTATGATTTGGTTCGATTTCAAGAACAGATCGGAAACAAACTCTTTGACAAATATGAGTCTATGGGTTTGAGCTATTATCCGTAAGTGGAAAGAACAGTGAACAGTAGTGACCGTTCCTTCGAGGTGTGTGTCTTCACACCTCTATGAGAGCCAGCGAAGCCATGGCCCAGGCTACGGTAGACCGCAGCCCAGGGGTTTTAAGGTAACTCCGGTTAGCCAGAGGAAGCCTGAAAGAAATTAAAAGACTGTCAGATATCAAAACAGTAAGAAACAATTAAAATTCAGTCTATTGTTATTAATAATTCCAATTAAGCAGATTCTAAATCTATCAAAACAGTATTTGGCAGCAACCTGGTCAGTGGAATTCCCAGCAGGCAGTAATCATCATTCAGATAGACGTTTATCTGCAGAAACGACCCAATTGCAGGAAATATTACTAGTTAAATACACACAATAGCTGTGCAGAAAACAACAAGGTTCACCTCCAGCTTAGGGTTCTTCAGGTCAGCCTTCCATCCAAGCAGACGACTCAGACCCATCCCCATCACTCTGCTAACCTCCTACAGATCATAAAATAGTAACATCATCATCACCTCATAGAGACACCTTTCATTTAGGAACCATAAAAAAATCACGGCTTCATTTGAGATATTGGTGCAGATATATCAATATTATTATATTCAATGATATATTATTTCAGTGATATTTACTGTATCAGTGATCCCCCACCCCCTCTAGGTCACAGCCAGACTACATATACTGTATTGTTTTAATCCACGAATAAAATACAAAAAATAAAAATCTCACTAAGAAGGATTTTATTTTATTTATTTTTTTTACCTGTGCACTGACGCATCTATGCAGCTTTCCACTGCATTTACAGTTAATCCTAAAAGAAACTGGGGAGAAAAAGAGCAAGTATGGTTTGTTTCTCATTACCCAGAAGTCATCACTTTGTAGCTGTGATTTGACAAAGCGATGCATTCGTACCATTCTCCACGCTTCCCAGAGGAGCGTCTTTTCCCAAGTCATCTGTGTTCTTCCTGCAGCTTTCCAAGTTTTGCTCCAGTTCGATTTTTGAATAATCAGCACACACCTTCTTCGGTTCACTGACATCATCCGCTTTCTCCAGGTCCGGTGAGAGCCTTGCGCCCTCTTCTCTACCTCTCCGTCTCTTCTCATCGCTCTCCTCAGATGTAAACTCATGTCTGCGTTTCCTGGACTCTTGGAGACACTTCAGCCCCTCATCACTTTGCTTTTCACACCCCCTCCCCTTCTCTCTGTCCCTCTGGGTAGTGCTTGCTGTGACTGCGTTTCTGCTTGCCGCCAGCTCCCCCTGCAGGCGGCTCCATGTCCTCACAGCACTGATCCACTGACACCCGTCACCCAACAGTCTGGACTGCAGCACAGACGCAGCTTTAGCTAGGAATGAGCAAAAATAGCTTTACTGAAGATACAAACATAACATGTGTACAGGTATTCCTCTTGTTTTGGGGCCTGGCTGGTACCTGGACTGGTGTGTGTGGACAACCTCACAGGAGAGTCTTGCTTCAACAGAAGGAAAAGTCTCTCTGCAGCTTTTAGGTCACAGACTCTATGGATTGTTGCAGAGGAGCTGAACAGCACTTTTCCAGGAATTTGATAAACCTTGAGTCCAAAAATGAAAACTCGGGTAGCCTTTACATTTGAGAATATTTGAAACTCAATCCAAGTCACCCAGCACTCATTGTAAGGAGCGTCAAGCTGAATTACATTTCGAATAGTGGCCTTTTCTCACACTGTGATAACAAACTTCTTCGCATTTTATTACATGCTAACAAAGAAGAGTACAATAATGAAATAGAACAAGATTTAGAAATGAGTAAAACAGAGTTTCAAATTCGCAACTTAATGGACGCTGCTTGACAGAAATCTGACAAGTGTGAAATCCATTGGTTTTCATAAGTCACTATTTGATAAATCGACTTGTATGTAAATTAGCCACCATGGTAACTCTAGAGGAACTGCAGAAATACAAAGCTAAGGTGTGAGAATTATATGTTATAACTTGTAGATTTTTTTTGTAGTCGTCTTCTAACAAACTAGCCTTACACCCAGTGAACATGTTAGCTGCTGTCATGAATGTTTTAGCATTAAAAATGCTAACACTCACGTCTTGAGCAGCCAGCTTTCTCTTCACCTCGTCGACTAAAAACTGCTCCATGCCATTGCCAGCAGTGCAGTAGTAGCGAACCACGCTGTCTTCACTTCTCACTTCAGGCATTATGTTCGAAAACATTTGAACCGGTAAGAAACAATCGCCAACACTACAACAGTTTTTGATTTCCCCGTTAAACCCGCTTGTTTACACCGGAAACGGAAATGCATCTTGGACGTTTACCTACCCGCGACCAGCAGGGGCCTCTCTTTCGCAGAAGACGAAATCTACTGCAAAAATATGAAAAGAAAGGTAAACACAAAGGTAATTTATTTACTTGACAAAAAGTAATTTTAAATTAGAACAAACTAACTAAATCTTTTCATCTGGTAGCATCTTTTGGCTTGTGTGCAAGTAAAACAAGGCCCAAGGTTCCACAAACTAGGCTTTAGATATTATGGTTTATTGGTACCTAAATGGTTTCTAATTCTGAAGATTTTATCTTCAGTTGTCTTGTTGTAGACAAGCACACAAGTTCAACTTAAACTTGTCTTCTTTCTGTTTGATTTGGACAGAACCGACACAGTCACTCCTACAACAGTATGTATAGTGCCTGTGAAAAGTTTACATACACTCATCATGGCTATGACTAATGTTAATTTTGCAGCTTTAATGACTCATTTGAAACATTTGCTTGAAGGTGAAATCGTCACATAGCAGATTGGGTGCAGGATGTATCTCATACAGTTAGGTAAAATATAAAATCCAATGAGGCTCATTTGTCAGATTAAAAGTATCTTAGAAAGTAAGAACCTTTAAGCAGGTATTAAACATAAGTTTCATTAAGCCCAAATTTGTTTTCATTACATTTAAGGAGAAAATAATCATAAATAAATAAAATGTTGAAACATCAGTCTATGCGTAGTAAATCTATAGGAATGTAAACGAGCACAACTCCGTCTTATGCTGGTTGCCATGTTGGTCAGATCCCTTTCTTCAAACTGCATCCTTAAAGGCCCCCTATTGTTATCACATCCATGCCCACGGTGTGTGTATGTTAACTTTCCTCTGGGATTGTTCACCTTGAGGAAGCTCTGACCAGGTGTTTCCCGAAGGCAGAGACAAAAACTAATATGTTCCACAGATGAAGTCAGCGCTCCCAGCAGCTTCTGTTCTTTTATCTGATTATCCAACCAGTCATCCTCCAACCTAATGTGTTCTGACACTTCGCTAACCCTAAATGGCTTCCTTATCCCCCACTGTCCTCATGCCTTGTCACACACTTCTCCACAATCTCCCTCTTTTCTCCAGTATTTTAATGACCTCAAGAGTATTTAATCTCGTTTTGTGGTTGATAAGGAGTGTCTCGGCTGCTGCCTTCTGCTATTGACGGTCTGGTGTGACCTGCCATTGTTATGTACTGCACTGTAATGTGAAGGATATTAGTGAGGCACTGAGTTACTTGCACCAATGCTACAATGGGACTGTTTTGATTTCCGTTGAAAGTCTTTTGCGAGCACTTTGAGACTACAGCTGCAAACAGAGCTCAGTCAAAAATACAAAAATATGTAAAAAAAAAATAAAAAAATACTTTGGCGACTTAAATCTTAACCGAACACTGGCCTACACTGAATAGAAATTCTTTAAAACATAATTTTAGATGTAGAAAACTTCATTTTTATTTAAGAGAAAAGAAAATGATGAATTTTCAGCACTTTTAGGGCATTAGGATGACATTGGACAAGCATAAAGACAGAATTATATAAGACAAACGTGCTCTAGAATATTCTACTCTGATTCTTTTCAAAACCTTCACTTCAACTGTGCAAAGAAAAAAGAAAAGAAATCCTAAGTTTTACCCAAAAATCTTGAGCCTCTGCACTCACCTTGTCATGTTCTCATGAGCTGAATGTCTCTTTATGCCCCTTGTTAAGATGAATTTATAATTATCTCCTGGCGTACACATTTCTTCAGGAGAAGAACAGTGGACACATATTAGGTCAGCTAATTAAGTTTGAGAGTCTCATGGTCAGAAATGGTGTCACATCCAAATGCTACGCAGAAAACATAAATGAGCATTAATTGGATGAAACTTGGAGCAGACAATAATATTTTTATTGAGGTAGAATTTAGGAACTCCGTCTAATGCAGCACGGTTTAAGCCTCGCTTTGTATCAGTTACAACACTGCGAGCTTAATCTCCATTTTATGTGAAGGTTTATGCAAAACAATGGCATTAATACTTTTCAACAGCTGCCATTTGCAATAATTAGCTCCACTGCTTGATAAGTGAACACAGCAGTGTCACAAAATTGATGCCGACTGCTGCAGCAGTCAAATTCTGATTTATTACTGTACATTAGGCTTGTTTTGATTCTCCACCCTGCTCTGTGGATGAAGTAGATGGAGGCTGTTAAATGCTTCGGGGGGGTAGAAGGGAGGTGATGGTGTTACAGGGATGGGGGGGCAATAAAAAATACATGAATGGGACAGAAAGCGAGAATATAAGGGCGGTAATGACCAAAATGTAGAAGAAAAGGTTAGACTGATGACTAACGATGCAGCAAAACAGCAGCATTGTTTTACAGCTTCATCATGTTCGCTAATTAGAGTCGACTTTGATGCAGTGCATCAGTATGCATGTGTGTGTGTGTGTGTGTGTGTGTGTGTGTGTGTGTGTGTGTGTGTGTGTGTGCGTGTGTGTGTGTGTGTGTGAGATAAAAGCCTAAATGTCTGAATAGCTTCACACAATCAGCCAAACACAAGCCCTGTTCCCAAACAGCATAAATGAAAGGATGAATGAGATGGGTCCTGCAGTGAACAGCAGGGGTGGGGCCGATTTTAACGGACTTGCTGCCATTAATCTGTTATCAATCGACCGGGACGTGTGAACTTATGTGAAAAATATAAAATGAAATGAAGCAATTTTAATGCAAATTCGACAGAAGTGGTAGAGGTGGTGGGGAGAAAGGGAGGTCTAATGGTCTCCAGTGGTTCGTGGGCAAAGGGCGGACATTCACATGGTTAGGAAGGAAAATATACGAATGAAATAAGAGAGAAAAGTACGCAGCCATGTTTGTTACAAGCTATGTTTGAGCTGCACGAAAGGTTTTCATGACCTTTAAAGTTTGCCATGTTATGTCCCATTGCAACCATGATTTTCAGTTCATTACATTGGGAATTTTATGTAAAATGCAACATTTTTACAAATAAAAATCTGAAAAGTGTGGGCTGCATTTGTTTTCAGTCCCCTGCTGTTTTCTGTGTGTTTGTTTAGAGTATCTTAGGGTATGTATGTTTAGGGGTTAGCCTCAAATAAGATTTTCTATAAATATTACCATGTCTTTAGCTCCATCCTTCCTCCAACAAACTCTGACTATCTTCCCTTTTCCCACACCATGATGTTATCACCACCGTGTGTTACCTTGGCACCGATATGTTCAGAGTGAGAGTGATGTTATTTGTCCACTGCACTAGGCATGTTGAAATCCAAAAAGTCCAAAAAGTTTAAACTTGGTCTCACTTGATGAGAGCATTGTATTATATCTTTTTCCTGTAGTTTGTGACAAACTTTACACATGATTTATGTCTATTTTTTCCCTATAATTTATTCTCTTGCCTCTCTTCCATGTAGATGTTTGACTGTTAAAAGTCTGCCTCCAGCTGCAGACCCCGCACCCCGTGAATCTTCCTCAAACCTTTGAACGGACTTTGTGTGACAGTCTCTGCAAGGATCCAATCATTTCTGTTGCTGATGAATCATTTTCTACCCACACCTTTTCCTTCCACTTATTGACTGGATGCATCAGTCCGAAGAAGCAACTTTTCCCGGGGTTTTCATCAACTTCAGCACTTCTAATTTTCAAGTTTGGAGGAGGGGAGGGGTTAGCGCTTGAATTGCCACCATCAGATTGTTATGTTTGTTGTTCAGCGACGCTTAAGAAGGCTGTTGTGTGAAAAAGGTCAGACAACTTGTGCGTCTTAAGTTGGTCCATCTGTTGACTTCCTTTGTCATTATCACACCTGCTTCATCCATGCCCCTTCCACTCCTCTCTCCTCCCTCTTTCATGGTTTCTTCCCTCTTTTAGCTCTTTTGCTCTCATCAACACCTCACTCTCAAATGGAAATGTGACCTTTACAGAGAGACAGGAGGTGGAAGTGGGTGGGGGGGGGGGTGAGCAAAGAAGCCGGGCGGCATGCTGCGTTTTCACCACTTAGTCATGTACAGTCCATACGTGATTCCATGGCTGTCTCCAAACGCAGACGCGTGACGTTGGGAAGTGAGAACATTTAAAGATTTATTGCTCTCAGAGGAGTCTGAAGTGTGTCACCGGGGCCGAAGGTCCACTGAGAGACAACGAGGCGAACACAAACTCCCCGGGCAACAGAGCCAAACGGGTAAAACCTCTGCTAGGAGCTGACAGCAGCCATCAGAATCAACAGCAGCAGAAGGAATGAGAGGAGGCAGGGAGACGGAGAGCAGACCGGAGGGGGAGAGAGAGGAGACGGAAATGATGAAAGACCCGAGTGTCGGTTCACGCATGGTTTGCTTCACACATGCTTGCTCTCTTTTGTTTAGGTTTAAAATCTATAAAAGATGAACTCAAGTGTCGGTCAAATTCACTTTTTAGGAGACAAAAAGCATTCACGGCTCATTTCTGTGTCACGTATGCAAATTGAATGGTTCAGTCGGCTTGTTGTATTCGACTCAGAGTGAGCCACAAAGAGCTGAAGGCCGAACATGCAGAAATAATGAGACAAATTATAAGCACAAAACCATACGTTAGATGGAATATTTTCACAGTCTTTGAAAGAGCCTTAATGTTATAATTCCAGAGAGTACAGTTTTGTACTAGTCAATATCACATTGTTTTCTATTTATGTTTATGCAGCTAACACCTGATTGAGATGCTGTTCTGAGAATGATTATATTTATGGGTCTACAACAGATGAAAAGTTCAATAAATATATCTTTAAAAAACAGCAACAACAAAAGAAACACAAAACTATTTGAAAAGTACAAATAACGTACAGCCCAGGCCATTTTTGTGCAGCCATATTGTTTTCTGTTTAGGAACTTTGAAAAACAGCAACCGAGACAATGTTTTTTTTCTTTAGCTTTATCACTTTCATTATGAAAACTAAACTAAACATTTAGAATAGAAAATAATAAATTAGAATAGAATGTTCTATATTGTATATAAATGATATTCTATATACAATAAAGTATATTCTTTTCTATAGGAATAGAATATACTATTTAAATATTGAGGTTAAACTTAAATATTAAAGTGTTAAATATGAATAATACAAATATAATCATAAGAGATAAAATTTATAAAAATATATACATAAGACTGATGATATAAATAAATAAATAAATAAATAAATAAATAAGCATGCACATGCAAATATTTAAGCAAAAGAAACTGTGTGAAATAGCCATATATTTAGCTCTAGCTAATCACTTTTGGTTAAAAACACGCGCACACAAACAAACTCTTGATGCATTAGTAATAAACATAACATAATAGCAAACTTGTAAATTCTAGCAGCACAGGTGAACATTTGACAAGTGTACTTGCTCACAGAAACACATTTGTTTCTGCTGTGAAGTTAAACGTAGCTTTTGTTAATCACTGGTCACTGCTTCCTTTTCAGATGTGACCTCTGAGCCCCTTCACCATCTGCTGTTTTGCTGCACTAAACGGCAAAGCTCAATAACGTCTGACAGGTGAGGCTGCCACCTCATTTAAAGTCTGGACACAAAAAGGTGTATGCTACCAGAGCGGAATGGCATCACGCACCTGAGGAGACACGCCATAAATAACCAGCCGAATACGTTGTTAACATGGACCTGATGCGCTCCACAAGACAGCCTGGAGGGCTTCATCAAGCTGCAGCTGTTTTACACACAAAACCCTGACCTGACAGCACACAAGTCCTTGTCCCAGTTTAAAAAAAGAACATCTCTTACGCTACACAAAATCCCAAATCCCCTCAGCCCATATTTTATCAAGTAAAAACATCACGGCCATCGTTCCATTTAGCTAAATAAAAAAAGCCAAAAGCCCTTGGCCCATTTTTCAATGTTTAACACAGCGCTAAAGAGTCTGCAACTGTTCCAAGGACCTTAAGTCATTATGATTTCCTTTAAGATACTTCTAAGAGAGAGTGCAAGATAGATACTCCGATGGGTGTTGATGTTTTTATACACTGGGTAAAGACAGGTATGGAGGGCCATAATCCAGTAAATTGATTAATCATTAAAGACAGCTAAAGACAGGCACCAGCTAGCCTGATAGTGGTGGGCGGGGCTTGTTAGCATGGACCGTTAGCATGCAGTGCAGGTTGCACAGTCAGATCTATATGATGAGCTTTATTGACAGTTTGAATTCAATTAAGTTATTGTGGACTGAAGCAAAGGAGCTATGTCAAAACAAAACAAACAAACAAAAAAAATTATGTATTATTTGAACAAAAATATTAGTAATTTTTATTTGAAAAACATTTTCATTGCATTTAATAAATTATTGAGTTATTTAAGTAATTATATTAAAATTACGTTATTTATTTATAATAAATGTAAATTGTGCACATAATGACTTACTCGTGATATTTCGGCCTTCCACATGTAGGTTGAGGCTGAGATCAGTCTATCTGTACTTCCAGATTTTTACCACAAGGAGGCGGTGTAGTTTTGCTGCAGTATGCCGCTGTGTTGTCTTGGTTAATGTCGTTACTGTTGCATCAGGAAAACACAACAGAAGAAGAAGAAAAGAGGAAGCGAGAAAGCAAAACATACCCACAGAGACGAGGTTTCTGCTGTGTGAGAGAAATTGACTGAACTGATGCTAGAAGATTATTGGAAAACCTTTGGGTGCTGATTTAGAGACGTTTTCGCAATATTCTGAATAATAAATGTTGACTGATTAAAGAAAAACGTCATGGTGGGTCGTCAGTTCACTTTTTTCTCTGTAAAATCTTAATATTTTTAGATGATGCTTCTAATTAGATTAGGAAAGAAGCTGTGACTTCCCTTTTTTAAAAATCTATTTTCTTTCAGATGCTGGGATAAATAATGAATATACACGCAAATATAAACTGCATTATGGGCCAACTCATGTCATCCGAAGAAGAGCTTGCTGAGCTGAAGAAGACAGCTGGCTCTGTCATGTATGATGCTATGGTGGAGGAGGGAGCAGTTCCTGACCTCGCAGTGGTGCACCCTCTGCTCCTAGCCAATCAAAATGAGAATTCTGTCTCCCAGGCCTGTCTTCAAGAACACCTGAAAGAGGTAAATACATTTTAAACTTGTTCATCCCGTTCCATCTGACGTAAAACTAACACAGTTTTTAGAAAAAACATCATCATACCTGCGTTCTAACATGGCGTATTGTCATGGTCTGGGCCTGTTTTGGTTCACAGGACCTGAACTTGCAGTAATTTATGGAACCTTGAATTTTCCTCAAGTGGCATAGTTCTAGTTTCACTTTGGTCAAATATTGTCAAATAAATAAATAAATAAAATAAATTAAAATCTCATATTGGACAACTTTTCATATCCAATTATTAATGTAAACTGTTTCGATGGTAAGTCAATTAGTTCAGCTAAATTTTTTAAGGGCAACTCTAAAGAAAAAAACAGAAAAAATATTCTTAATGTCATCGTATTATTCATTACACGGACTTCTCTATTTTTAAAACACCACCAAGCTAATGCAAGTATTATCATCAAAAACAAATTCAAATTTGTGTAAATTTGTATTATCATGGCTTAGAGCTAATAAGAACTATAAATTCAGTTCAATTACTAAAAATAAGAATTTTTAATACAGAATTGCTGTAAAAAGATGCAATGTGTATATAATGAACGTTGGTTCAGTTTACTTTTCATAAATTACTAAATGATTGGGATTGAATCAATCAGCCTGTCCCTCTCCTGAGGTCGATTTAATAAATATTTCATTTCACTTTTTGAATTCCATTACTGACATGAAACATGTTTTCAATGATATTCCGATTTATTGAGACGCACCTGCGGTCCGAAGGAAGCGAAGCACAGAGGCTCGGTGTGGAATATGTCTGAGTGGATGAAATGCTCATTGATCGGCCCTAAATCCTCTGAAGTGCGGGCGGAGATTAACGGGAGGAGCAGGACGAGGCTGTTTCCTTGAATCAGTTAATAAAGAGGGATTGTGCAAAGTGGAGCAGAACTCTGTAAAAGAGAAAGAAAGACTTGGAAGCCTGCTGGGGATTGTGACGAGGTCACCTATCAATACACAGGGAAACCAGGGACCAATATGATGATGATGATGATGATAATGATGACAAAGCTTTTTTTTATTTTTATTAGGTAACAGTAAACATTTTATTTCAGCTCTTGTGTCATTTGTGTGTTTTGTTTTTGTTTTGTTTTTTTGCAAAAATACATTTATATATTTGCTTTGCTTCCTTCAGATTCAGAGTGACCTTGGCAAGCGGGCACCCACCTACCTCAGGGATCTGATTGGTCGACTGTCTGCCTTCTCCGATGAGCCACGCTTGGCTGGCTTGGTGGGTTTAGCTGTCACCATGGTGATGGACGTGGCCTGGTCATCGAAACAGTCAGCAGGAGCGAAAGGGAGGCCAGCGGCTTCGTCGTCGTGTCAGGTAAAGCCTCTGTTCAAGCGCGGAGGGAAATACGTGGGAGCAAAAATGGCTTCTTGAAATATTAACGAATTTTATTAATGCATTTATGTTCTGAATTATTTCGTCAAAAATAATTCCACTTCTTTATCCCCTGTCAGCTTTAATAACTCGGTTAATGGATTGCTAGTGACATTCAGGGTCTGTGGCTGATGAGCTCTCGATAAAACTGACTTGAGATAAGCTTCGATCCTATATGTCAATTAATGTAAATGCCACAAATTAATGATGTATTTTTAGAGAATTACCGAAAAATACATTCAGCCAACTTTCAGCACAACCAACCTTGAGCTCTGACTCTTTTTCCACCATGTCTAAGTGTTTCTGAATTGCGCTCATAACAACAACCTTCAGTGCAGACTACATTACTGAATGAAAAGGACTCAAAGTATATATTATTTATGTTCTTAAAGTGAAATTATAATCACCCAGAGCTGGCAATGTTAAAGCTTTTGCAAAAACTGGACATTGCAAATCAGCTGCATAAAAACTCTGTGCATCTCTGTTTATTTTTCATTACAAAATCCTTTTATGTTGATATAGAGCATCTAAATAGCAGTCATGTGACTTTGGCATAAGCTTAATAAAAAATGTGAAGACAGCGGATACATCAAAGGTGTGAAGAACTATTTGATGGATGGAAAGTGTTAGGATGTGACCATGGAAACCTTGCCAATGGCATTTCAAGATGGTGAAGCAGAAGGTTAAGTGTTGTACAAGCCAAAAATGTTATTCCCAAAACTTTGACTTTTTCTTCATTTTAGCTAGTTCATGTTTGAGCACCAACTCGAATGATTGGACTCTTTTTTTAGGGCTTCTTGTCGCTTTAAATCCAAACAAGCTGCCGTTGGCCACACCCCCCAACTAAATATTTACACTTGCATGTGAAAATGGCTGCAAACAGATGTGCAGCTATGCAACCGTACATCTTTGAAAAGCAGAAGTGGAGCCTCCTGTAAAACCAACAAGAATGCAGCAAGTGGTTTCTGGATGGTAAGTCAACAACAAAACACTACATATACTGTACAGCGCAAACAACGGTAAAAACGGTTGACTAAAGAATCCAGAGCTCTGCTTGGGTTGCTAGGTGACGGGCTGGGCCTGCTGATTGGTGATGTCACATTCAGAAGGTTTTTGAAACACCTCATATTCCAGACACCAAAAAACATAAAATTATTGCCAAAAAAACAGATTGGTGGATTTCTTTCTTTAATTGCTTTCGTTGTTTTTAGAATCAGTCGAGACCCAAACAGAGGTATAAAAATGTACAAAATATGAATTTTGCACATTAGATAGGTCATCTTTAATATCCCTGGTAACTTTTGGATTGCGTTTTTTTTTTCTGCATCTACTCAATTGCGAGGCCTGACATAAAGTTGTATGTGTCTTTAATTGGTTTTGGTTTTTGTCTTTGACATCAAATAAATGCCCTTCAGTTAGCCCTTTTAAAATGTTTTGCAGCAGAGAGTGTGGGAGCTGCAGGAGGTGATGGAGGAGTACCTGAAGCGGTGCAGGATCAGCCTGAGCGATAAGAGGAGGCTGATCGAGGACTCGGTCCGGCTCGAGGCCCAGCTGAGCCTCATCCTCACTCAGCTGAAGACCTGTCTGCTCAGGAGCGGCTGCGACTCCAGGTACAGTGCCAAGGAGGAACCGACAGAGTGGAAAGGCAACGTGTTCGACATGCACATCACACAAGAAGAGGCTGTGACGGGTTAGACGGCTCTTCTTCCTGTCCGATCCTGCAGATCTCTAAGACACTGGGCCTGCGGAGCCGCATTTCACACCCAGATGCTGGTTCATCTCGCCTGTTTTGAGGACAAAGCGGAGCCTTTATCTGCAAGGGCAGCAATGGATCAGTACCTGGAAGACCTCAAACAAATCGTAGCTGCCTACAGGTGATTGATTGATTGATTGATGGATGGATGGATGGATGGATGGATGGATGGATGGATGGATGGATGGACGGACGGATGGACGGACGGACTAATGATATGATGACTAGATGAATGCCTGGATTGATTTATGAATGGATCGAAGGAGTGTAGACACTGAAATATGCCGAACTGTGCTGTTTAGTGTTTCTGCTGAATGACGGGAAATGTGTGAAAACTCATGATAATTATCTCTTTTTCTTTTTTTTTTTTGACACCTTCTCCGAGAAACAAAAACATAAGTGTTCTGTGGAAGCATGGCCTTTACGAAGCATGCTGGTAGTGGGAGCCAGAGCAAGAGCAGAGACAGATTTTCAATATTATTCAATATTCAGCTTATCTCTGTCAGAAAAGTGCAGCGCCAACGTTTCAGCTCGAGGTTAGTCAGTAAAGATATTCTGGCAGCCTGTCAATAGCTGGAACTCTTACATAATCAACACCGCACAAGGAAAATGAGACAAACTTTGTGACACTGCTCCACAATGTGCTGATTTAGTGCTTTTGGGCGTTAATTGGTAAGAACTTATAAGACACGTCTCGTGAAATGTCTCATAAGGCGACACATCCATCATCGTTCTGCCCTGTCAGACTTTGATCTTTCTTCTTTCAGGTGTTATAAATCTTCTACGGTCAGTGTTCTGAAATGCCGAGGAGGCCTTCTGGCAAAATTTGACCATTCCCAAGACGTGCCAGAGGAGGGCGCCATGACAGGACTCACTGTGACAGACAGAGAGATGGGAAAGAGCGTGACCATTGCGCTGTCTGTCCTGGAGAATGAGATCGGTACACTTTGTTAATTGACTCTGCCAAATGTTATCTTATGCACCAGTTGGGCTGTTTTTACTGAAATAAACTGTATTTACCAGGTCGGAGAAAGCTAAATTCTGGCAAAGTCACATCCTCCCAAGTTAACCTCGACCTCATCACTTCAGATCACTACGCTCAGGCCTACCTGGACCACCTTTTCTCTGATAAAGGGCCTGTGGCAGAGCTGGAGAATTACTTTGTCAACGCTGGCGAGAGACTGGCAATGCACAGAATTGATCTGCAACGTAAAAACAAGACGGGCGCGAGGAAAGCTGTAGAGGAAAGCAAAGACGGGCATGTTTTAGACGAGGCCCAGGTACTATCTGACAAAGAAAGAGCAGAAACAAAACCGAAAGGAGAAGAGCCAAAGGAAAGCAGTGAGCGAGATGCGAGTTTAAAGTTGAGTATTGTCGAAACGGAGCCAGAGGAAAGCCTCGCTCGCACACAGCCGGACTCAGCAAGCGCAGAAGGCTCGAGAAGTCGGTCCGCTGCTGAGGGGAAATGAAAAGCTGCTCTTGTGCAGTTGAAAATCCGAACTTTATTGTTTGTAATTCACTCAGAAATAAGATTTTTATTGATTTGCTAGCAGAGTAGCAAACCTGAGCTGCAACCACCAGGGCTACAGAAAAATCAATTGCTACGTCCCAGAAACTGCAGTATCACAACCGACTAGAGGCTAGAGTAAACTTTGGTTTCCGGTATTGTTATGAAATGTGTTCAGCTTCCTGTTAAAGACAAACAGCTGGTTTACTGATCAACAAAGTGGCCTTCAGGTTGGTTCTGGTTCCATTCATCTTCATCTTGACAGGCCAGATATTCTCTATGGGGTTTAAGTCTCCTACAAACTCTAGATGTGTTTTTCTTCACAATTCTGTCAGAACTGTTTTTGTTTGTTTGTTCACCTTTTTTGTGCCACACTTTTTTCTTCCACTTAATTTAAATGCTTGGAAACTGGAACACTGCTAATCAGCACTATTTTCCTTTGATGTCTAAGCCAAAACATTTCTGTGTAAAGGCAATGCAGCTGTTTTTGTTGATCATATGCAACAGATATCTCTGTTTGTGAGAAAGTGAATTTTTAGTTTTTATGTGCTGTAAGCCAAACTTATAAAATAAACAGAAATAAAATCTTCAAATGATGTAAAAATAACAAATCTGTCTGTGTATTTATCTAGTAAGTTTAAAACTTAAGTTGATTTCTGAAATAAAGTTAACGTACTCCTCCATTTTACAGTATGTAGTTTACACTGTTCCAGTCTTTTCTTCGAAGTAAATTTTTGATGATTAGATCAAATAAAACAAATACCACAAAAGATTAGAGCATGTTTCAATACCTACTTCCAACACAAATTAAATCACCTTTTCTTTTTATAAGACCTTCTTTCCTCATGGATTGGTACAACCAACTACTACTACTACTTTTTGACAAAGTTGATGTACAACGAGCTCAGTAAAATTAGTATCTGAGATTGCACAGTTGGTTAGAGGTCCACAAAAACAACAAAAAAAAAGTTAAATGAACATGGGAAAACATTTATAAAAACAACTTGACAGAGTAATAAAAGCATTGAAAACTATTTTCAGTTAATTTCACTCTGCAATTTACTTTTACTATATTTTTTCTACATTACTTTTTCCTGCTCATTTGTTTTTATTTGCAGTTCATCTTTTCCTGTCTCGTTTACTGCTAAGTTCAGCCACAAATGTTAACTGCTTGGCACTTATAAGCTGCATTTGTTACACCGAGACCACTTTGTTTAACACTGCCATTTATAACTTCGCCTGTATTAACAATCCATATAAAAAAAAAGACCTTTCTGGGAAATAAACGTGAAAAAAAAGAACAAAGGTTTTCATCTCGTCTCAAAGTGCCTGTGCAAAACTCAGCTTCAAATATAGCGTCTCACTTTGCAAGTGTCAATTCAATTTACACAATATATAAAATGTGCCCGTAAGTTTCACATGTGCACATTTTATGCACATGTGAAACTTGTGCATAAAAATAATTTATCCTTAGTGTCTTTCAACATTTATTTATGGCTTTAATGTCTTTGCTTTAATAGATTTATGTTTTTGCATATGTTCACCCGCCTATATGTTCACCTCCCCATACATGTCCAAACCATCTCAACGTTTTTTTTCCTATCTTGCCCTGTAAGCTGACGTGTTGGTGAACGAGTTAAAAGATGAAGGAAGGAAGCACATCTAGTGGAACATCAAGTCTTGTCACGTCTTTAAATTGAGGTTTCTTTTGAATCAAATGCCACTGCTCTAAACACAGTCTGAGAGCCTCAAATTAGTCAAAGATATTTTTTTGGCTCCGTTATATTAGCAAAATTCCATTAAATAAGGGCTGTTCAAGCACTGAGAATGCTGAGGTGAGTTAATGTTTATCAGGGCAAATAGAGTGTCTGCATTGTACAGGCAATGCAGACACTCGTGGTCAAATGCAATCCTCAACCTGAAAGAGGCTATATACCTACTAATCCTTGCAGGGTCACTGGGAGCTGGTGACTATCACCTCAAGTGTACATAGTGATGTACGCAAGGTCGCAAGGCACAAATGGCCTCCCAAATACCTTGGGTTTTTGTTCCAAGGTAACAAAAACCTCGCTGCTGACCAAAAATAACGCAAAGGCCTGTGTTACCATTGGCTAAAAACACATCTTAATGATTCCCAAGACTTATGGGAAAATATGGGAACTGACAAAGGGAAGTTTTAGGAAGGTGTGTGTCCTGTTTCTCACCAACATCTCTCTGTCCTTTTGCGTGTCTTGTACCACCCTCACTAACTTCTCTACCCTGCCTGACCTCCTCATGCAGTACCAGAGCTCCTCTCTTTGCATGCCATCGTTTGCTTTCACTAGATGCACACAGGGAAAGTCCCTTAGACTTTTTCCACACTTATTTGTCAACACCCTCAAGGCAAATGTTGCATTTGTAGAGCTCTTTCTCTGCACTAAACCCTCCTGCTGCTGCTTTACCAAGAACTCTTATCCTAGCTTCAACATTTCTTTACACCGTCTTCAACAACTTGGCTCATCAACTTTTACATCTCTACAACTACCTCCACCCAGCATCTCACCCTTCTTGAAGACAAGTCTTTGTCATGATCCGTGTTTCTGTGTATTTATTTTTAGGGTTTTCTGTGTTCAGTTTCCTTCCTGTGAGTCTCTGTCTCTGCGTCTTCCCCGAATTTAGTGAATTTTCAGTTCTACTCTGGTATAGAAATCAGGTGGTGTGAATTCAGGCAAAGTCGGCGATTTGATCAAATCAACAAACGAAAGCTGGGAGAAGTTATGAGTCAGTTTCTAAGCTAGCTAATTCCAAATTTGCCGTCTATGAGCCCCAACTAGATGAGCTACTTCCACAGACAAGTTAGCTTGACTTGAGCAAATAGAAACCATAGTTATACTGACAAAAACCATCAAAGTTGCTAAGTTAAATTTTCTGACATCCATCATGGCGCCTCAACCTGCTTAGGTAACATCGTTGCAAAGGGCCAATGGGAAATCGAACGATGATGGGAGATGGGAGTGTTAGCATATCATGCTAGGAATGTGAAACTCTGAATTTTGTTAACATTGATGAAGAGGAGACATTGGCCAGCTTTGTTCATCCTAAAGTCCAATATCTCTGCCTTTGTCTTTATGGTTTTCTGAGCCAAATTATTAATTGTTCTGGCATAAGGTGATCCATTAATGCAAGAAGTTCTAGGTCTGAAATCAGTCAAACCAGTGAATGTAGATTCCCGTCCATGTTTTCTCTGAAAGGGAAGACACAACTGAGATCAAAAGTGTTAAAATGAAGAAATTCTAGGCCATGGATATCTATGGAAACAATGTCATCAAGAAATAAACCCATCTAGACATACTTGAACTGAAAAATATGTTTCAAAATAAATCATAAAGCTGTTGCCTAATGCCTAATGTCTCATTGAGATCATTTCCTTTGGCAGGAACATGTGCATTACCAAGCTAGCAGCTCTTTAAAAAAAAAAAAAAAAAAAAAGCTTTCTGGCATCTAAATAATGTCCTTTTCACCACATTCCCAATGAAAGGTCACAGAAGTACCAACATATCCTTTACCTGCAGAAGACGTGGATGTGAGAGCAGACGCAAGCTGCAAAAGGTGCGGAGAGGAGGAAGGGTTGGTGGGGACGTTTTGAGTGACATGCTTGAGAGACATGGCACTTTTCCTTAAGTGCTTCTCACTCCGAGAGGTTGAAAAGATGCTTTCTCGTTCTGGGTTGCTGCCGTGCTGCAGGTGGGCGAGCGGCACAGGAAGGAGCTCTTGTGCAGCTGCAGGACTGTGTGTGAATGTCAAGGCGGGAGTGGGGTAGGCCGAGTGGATTTGTGTGTGCTTTTGAGAGTATGCATGAGGGTCTGCGTCTAAATTAAAGGGAGATGAAACATCCAGGCACGTGGAAGACGAGTCTGCTTTTGTGACAATGATTGCGGGTGTGTGTGTGCATCAAGCGAAGGCATGTGAGGGGCTGAGAAAATAAGACATAATGGTGATAGGCAAAGAGGGGGGGGGAATGGAACTGGTGAACTCGTGTTGGTGTGTGAGTGTGTGCCAGGTTTTGCTGCCGCCAGTGAGTCACGTTTCACAGCTCCAGTTACTGGTCTCTGTTCAATTAATGCTATCTGACTGGGGTTGTTGTTATTACTCCTTTATTCTCTTCCGCTTTTCATTCTAGCTGCTTCCAGATTAAGGTGACTTTAGCTTTCGTTTGAAACCATTCATATTTAATTCCCTCTTCATTTTTGCTGCATTATTTAATCAGCCAAATCTTGTCATCTCCTAATTTTAAGCACACAGACACGGCTCCTTCAAGTGACACTTGTCCAGTTTTTTCAAACGCGTAATCTTTTAAGTTTATGCTAACACTTCAGCTATCTTTTGATGTATGATTTGCACACATTCTACACGTTCCAAGAATGAAGACATGATTTACGCTCAAACATAAATGTTCAAGTGGGATAATGAGCTGCAGCGCCTTGCAAAAGTATTGATGTCCTTTGCACCTTTTGATCATGTCATACTTCAGTTATAGCTGCAATTATCTGCATACTGAAAATCCTAGATTAGGCTAAATTATTCTTTTTTAAAAATCCTTATGTTTAACAATCCAAATCTAATTTTTAGATATGTTTGAAGGTCCTTAAAGCTACAGATTGTAAATTTTACAAAGATATATTTCTGCTTCTTTTTTTTTAAACATATTTCCTAAAACTGTTACCACGACATAACAGTGTGACACAGATAATCTGTGAAATTGATTGTATAGTGAGTCATATTTAACAAATTAGAAAATGAGTTTAGATTGGGCTCGTTTGTAAGATTAAAAGTACATTCTGAAAAAGAAATAAAACAACCTTTAAGTAGGTATTCCACATACTTTTCATTAAACCCACATTTCTGTTGTTTTTTATTGTTCTGTTGTAATGTTCTAATTTAAATGTCAAATTTTTCATTTCCAGTAAGTGGAAAAATCATCATAATGAACAGATTATACAGGCTTTCAAACATCTATGTGTGTAAAATTAATTTATACAGTGTGACAAAGTTCCTAAAATAAATTAGCTTTCCGGTGATATTCTAATTAATTGAACGTCATGTATTTATTCCCAGCATGTCCAGGTCTGTCCGGTCAAGTTTACCCTGAGGGCAGGCCGTAAGATCCTAAAAGAAGTCTCCAAACAATGAAAACATAATCTAGGGACTTACATTAGGGCCATGTTATGACATGAAACTGTGTGCCTGTTCAATCAGAAAGAGATCACAGAAGTTTACCTGGCATGGAAGGAGTGCCTCGGCGAAACATTTGCTCTCGACGAGCATGAAGATCAGACTAAGGCTTACCAGAGAGAAAGTAGAAGAAGATCAAGAAATATTGTTCTTCTGACTAATGAGTAAAACCGAGTTATCTGAACACCTGATCAGAGTCTGCTGTTGGTTGTAATGCAATTCCAATAATGAATATCATATAGTATTTCCTCCAACAGATCACAGTAAATGCCATAGATTGGTCTTTTTGATGTGGGGACCCGTCTGAATGAAATCTTACATTAATGAGAGCATCTCTGCGACGTCAGGAGCCTTAATGTTTGCGAGCCGTGTGTGTGCGGGTCTGTCTAGTCGCGACCGCCCTGACATGCTGCTTATCCCGTCTCCCCTCTCCAGCACTGAGTACGGGTGTTAGTCAGCGGCACGCGGGTGTCTGTGATTGCAGGTTGCATTTTGGTTGTCGAGAGAAGCGTCACCGCGGCAACAGAGAATTGCCACAGTAACTCGAAATCATCACATCGCCCACAACCTCTCAACAGAGAACAGTCACTGACACAGAGTAACCTGCTCTAAAGTGTGCGTGTGTGGGTGTTTGCAAATCTAAGAGAGAAGGACTGGGTGACAGGGGCGTCACCAGACAGAGCGTGTTCAGGGTGCGGACCCTATGGTGCCCCCCTATCCTCAAACCACCCGGTAAAATCTAATCACTCAAATCACATCTTTTCATTGTCAAGGTAAATACTTGTGTGGTAAATGCTTTCTAGGTTTAACGCCATCACACATAATGCTGAATATGAGAGTTTAAAATAAAAATAGTGATGAACATGAAACAAGAAATTCAACTGCCTTAGAATTAAAGCATAAATCAAAGGGATGTTTTAAAGTTGACCTATTAGGCAAAATTCATATTTTGCAAGTTTTGTACTTCTGTTTGGGTCTCTACTGCTTCTGAAAACAGCACTTAAAACAACAAACACCCAAGTATTTGTTTGGCAATGATTTAATGTCTTTTCGTGTCTGGAAAATGAACAGTCTGAATGTAATGTCACAAATCAGCAGGCACTGCCCATCACCTAGCAACCCAAGCACCTGACATTTAGTCAGCTGGTTTTAACTGTTGTACGCGTTGTACAATGGCTGCTGGAGAAACAAGTGTTTTATTGTCAACTTACTGTCCAGAAACCACCTGTTGCATTCTTGTTGGTTGTGCAGGAGGCGCTACTTCTGCTTTTCAAAGATGTATGATTGCATAGTTCTGCATCTGTTTGCAGCGACTTTTCACATACAAGTGTAAGCGTTGATTTGTGGGTCATCCTGTCCAATCAATTAAGATTAGAATAAAATACAGTCACATTATAGTTAACTGCTTCCAGTCGGTACAAGTTATCTCAACAAAGTCCAGCTGATTTCCCTGAGTCACTTATTTTAGATCTATGTAACTTCATAACATTATTCCAATTTACCTGAAGGAAACTCCATGCATGTCCACTTGCAGGAATATAACAGAAGATCCACATTCAACAACTGTTGTCCAGACTCCAAACCAGACCAATCCGTATTAGAAAGTAGCAAAAAAAAAAAATCTTTCATAGAAAACACTGATTTGAATTCATACCAAATTCAGACGGGAGACCTCAAGAAGACAGTTCTTTGGTCTGACGAAACAAGTATTTTCCTTTTTGGACATCAAACCACATGCTATGTTTAGTTAACACAAAACACTGCATGTCGTCATAAACACAAAATCTCTACCATGGAGCACGGCATTGGCCGCATCATGGACGCAGAAAATAGCAATTTCTACATGTGCCAACCTGACATGTTCATACATAATCAGTGGAACAAATGAAGCTAAATGTGGACGAATTAAATACTGACCTAAAGTTAGTGAATCATTTACTTTACCTTTTATGCTTTTAGTGATTTCATAAGGATTCGCTCATAAGTCTGCTAATACACTTAGCATTATTGTGGAGTCATGGAGGTTATTTGAGTGATTTTCGTCCCTCAGGGCAGCCGCTGGATCCCACTCGCTCCACTCCAACAGCAAGATTACTTAGCACTGAGTTAGAAGTAGCCTGTGATGCATAATCAATCACAGTTAACATTTTATTTATTAAAGCTCCATTATTGCCAGTTGTGAAAAGGGAACAACTGTGTTGTTCATTAATGTTTTAAATCCTCTAAAGTTTAAGGCTTCCTTAAAATCTTTCCCTTTATAGCACACACATAGTTTATTAAAACATTCTTAACAACAAAAGCAGAAAATCTTTAGTGCCTTATTAACCAACTCTTTATAGACTCTTAATAAAACGAATCAGTGGTAAACCCCACAACATTTTCTTAAAATGTACGTATAGCTATTTTACTGTTTCAATTTGAGTCTTCCTCTGATTTCCGTCAGAGGAAGCTGAAATGTGTGAAATAAAAAAATGTGAACCATAAAAATGAGCTGAATGCAGGCAAAGGCATAACACACACATCCACTGAAAAGGACAGTAGTGATAGCAAAGCACCTAGATAAAATTAGAGACTATACAGTGAAGACTTATGTGATGATTTGTCCCAGGAGGGAAGGAGGAAATCGGGAGAAGTATTGTCTGAGAGCGGTGGTCGACAATTCATCACAGTAATTATTTTCTGCTTATTAGAGAAACAGAGGTTCAGAACCCTTTCAGACTTCTGGCAGCTTTCTGCTCCACTTCTGAAACAAGAGAGACTCTAATGGATGCTCGTTTTACTTTAACAGAAAACAAAATAAAAGTGGTGGGTTGAGAATTTCTTTCATTTTTTCATTTAGTTGCATAATAAATCCGCACTATGACAGTTGTCCAAACAATTTCCCACACAGATATTCTCCAGAGAAAGCCAACACCTCGCATTTACTTCAGTAAATAATCAAATCTGAGCTCTATTTGGGTCCTCTCGCGACAAACAGGTTAAGTTTTTTTTTTTATTTTTTATGACAGAGCACTTATCATCTAAAATACAACTTGTCTAATAATTGTATACACGTGTAACCAGACAAATGCCTCAAATACAAAGGCTTTTGTGCTAAAAAGTTGAGCCAGACAATCAAGTATTGGCTAAAAGTACAAAAACTTACCTTAAGCACAAACAGCTCGGTGCGACGGCTTTCTTCACGTGGATTATACCTTTGTCCTTCAGTCTTGCTTTTGAAAGCCTCATAATAAACATTTAGATGTATAGGCTTTAGCTGAGCACTGACGGCTTCAACAAAGAGGAGCAAGCAGCCACGAGAAAGAATTCAGAGGCTTTTTCTCTCGTTATTCGCTAAGTGGTTCTTCATAATTTGACAGCCAACGCAGACTTTGTGACAGTTTCAGGCCACGCTCAGCATTCAGGGCCGGCCACGCGAGCACTGTTAGACTTCAATTCAAAAATCATTTCTCGCCCGGTAACCTTCGAGCGGAAGGGCCGAGCAGACGAGAACATGTCTAAAAAAAAAAAAATCCAATTTGATGGACGGCCTAACAAGTTTTTGAGCCACGACACAGCGGGGAGGTAATGAAAAGAACCGAGGCAAACACCTGCACCGACGGCAGAGCATAAAACAAGTGGCGGAGGAATCTCGTTCGGCGACGCGCATCATAAATACAGGTTCTTGAAGAAGTACATCAAATGGTCAGAGGGAAGGCGCTTGTTTATAATAAATTAGAGCAAAAGAACTTCCTCAAACAGGAAGAGGACGCAATTGGAGTCTGGAAGATAAATCACTGTGAATTGGTACAATCTATCACAGTGGCAGTGTGAAGAAAGAAAATTAAACAGCTAAAGCCTATACATTTTAGTCAGCTGTTGTGGAACAGTAGATTCTATCCTGATTGTTTAAAAAGATGAGAAACACGTGAACGACCTGTTACTTTTTGGCAAAGATCAGCCGACCGTACGTAACACAGTTTCACACTCAGGGTTTCTACTTTGAAGATCCTCTTTGATTTTCTGACTCAGGGCATTAGGTGTATATGTACATTTTGAATAAAATGTTTGTGTCTGTCAGGGCATGTCAAATTTCAAATGACTTCCGACACCTATTTCATTCCCAACACGAATCTCTCTCTCATTTTTTATTTTGTTTTTCATTTTACTTTGAGTTCTTGTTTGGTTGTCTCAGAAATATCCTTTCCTCTTGTAAAACTACAATCACAATTAGTTGGAAAATAAATGATTTAATTCCACATCTGTTACAGTACAGAGAGATTTAATAAGTCCTGTAGTCAGATGTTTTTTTCTTTTTTGCAATAGAAAAGAAGATTGCTGGAGAGAAAAGCTGCTGCAAAAGTAGCTGGGAAACAAGAAAACAACCAGCAGTAATCAGCACCGATTCAAATGTTGCTTTTCTTCTCAGACACAATGAGGGAACAAGTCAGATGACAGTCAAAGACTTTCAAGGCATTCAGACAAATGCCAGTTTTCTTGTTGGGAGTGAATAAATAAATGGAAATGCATTTTGATGTTAATGGGACGTCGAGACAAAAAAAAAAGGAGAAGAATGGCTGGCTGAAATTCAATTTAGCTCAATTCAAATAAGAACGCAGTTGAGCTTTAAAGTTAAAGACTTTCAATAAAGCCTGAAGAAACAAATAAGTCTGGGTTTATATTTGGGAACATTAGGGGATACTTTGCATAACCGTGCTATTCATTTACTTACCACACAGCAACAGTAAAAAGTGAAGACTGACGTCACTTGTGTTTTTAAAAGAACGCTCTCAAATTCAAACTGGCCCACAACTAAAATACCAGGGAGACACGTGCGTATGAACCTCACTTCTCATAATCTGTATTGCTAATGCACCGTTGATACTCATTACTGTCCTGCTAAAGCACAAAAAACAAAAGTGGCATAAAAGTTACATGCCTACGTTAAAGGAGATGTGCTGTATCAAGCAATGCTGTTGACTCAGTCAAGAGCTTTTTTTTTTGCCTCTTGTTGCTGTCAATGAGCAAAAGGTTAAAATGCTGGTTAAATGTCTTTTACGTGTCAGTGTAATGAGCCAATTGTTCAAACAAATTAGTATGCTGTTACCTTTTTAACAGTATCATGTAAGACCTCGAGGTGTATCCTTCAGTTTTAAATATTTAAATGGTATGTACCATATTGCTCCCCAATTTAGTCCCCAACTATACAAATCTTTTTAAATGGACAATTTTGTCTTTGAAGGATTAATTGCTTCCATCCACAAATGATAAAAACCAATGGCAACATTATTAAAACCTATCTAACTTCATTTGTCCATGGCGCCATTTGGAGTCCGATACAACGCCCGTCTTCTGCGGCTCTGCAATACCAACTTCATTTCCCAAAGCTCGCATCATGTTCTGCACAAGTATGCAGAAAATAAGCTAGCAAGTCTTTGTTTACTTTACTAGGTTGATGCCCTTTTCAGAACATGGCACTGGTTGGACATCGATAACTTGATCAATTCATTGAACTCCATTTACCTTAAACGGCTCAATCCATTCTTTAGTTGGCAGTTTTTATTTCCTGACCTCGTTACGTCACACATAAACCTTAAGCCATACAACTATTTACTTCATTTTTTTCATTTTTTTTTTTTTTTTTTTACCAGGCTTTCTACTTTGGACGCTGCTTGATGTTCAAAATTCTTCACAATATTTTCTCAAACTGTCTTCAGCCCCTGGCCCTTTGCTTGAAGTCTTTAGGACTTTATGTTGTCCACAGTTTATTTTGCCCATGTCTTCTCTAGGGCATCACAGACATGTAAAGTCACTGGTGACTAGAGTTTGTTGATCAGTGTTCGTTCTAAAGATGGAGCCAACACAACGCTGCTGCTTCTGCTGCCGGTTCTGTTTTTCAATGGTTCCTCCTCGCAACATCCTCAGATAGTGTTGTTGGCATTGGCATCAAATGTATGAATTTTCCTCTGGGTATAAATGTGTAGGATGTCAATAGCAAGTACACGATCCAGAGAGCGTGGCAGCCCACTGCATGCTTTTCACAGTGTTGGGTTTGATGTGAAGGAATGTGCTTCATGTGCTGCTGCTGCTGCTTCCTGTACTCGACTTGTGTGTCGAGTTCCCTCCTCCCTCAGTGCCTAAGAGGCAAAGGCAGCCAACACTGGAGGTGTTCACTTCCAGAGGAATCAAAGCGCCGTGTGGAATGTCGCACATCTCCACTCAAACCAAGCTGTCTCACACAACACGGCGAGTTTTACATCGTTATATGGGAATTTATTTAGAATTGAAGGATGTCGTTTCAAAAATAGTTTCTTTTTAATTGCTGGATTGATGCATACACACATCTCACACTATGCTCGTTGTCCTCATTGTTTTGTTTCCCTGAACAATGTGTCGAGCAACACTGTGATGTAAGGTTAATTACTCTGTTGCGCTTACAATGATTGTTTTTGGAGTGCTGCACATGTTTTGGTGAGGTACGTAGGGGGCTTGGAACCAGTTCAATGTTCATTATTTAACAATATAATTCAGTTTTCCACATGCTTATTTTTAAAGATGCAAAACAAATTTCATTCAGGTCATGATGGACTTGAAAAACCTTGAATCTTGTTTGAAATTGGGCCGGGTCGTCGAGGGAGTGTCTGACGGAGGGCAGACACGCCCTCCGTCAGACATGGACGTCGAGGGTGTCCGATGGAAAACCGTCATTTTCCATCGGACGCTCTTGACGCTTCAAACGGTTCAAATCTCGCTGTGCTAGACGCTCCAAACTCGACGCAACGACCCTCAACTCACCTCCACATAGACTTTGAATGTAAACCAGACGCTCAAAATGTTTTTGGGGTGAACGCACTGTAATGAATAAGTCAAACAAGTTTAAGTTGTAGGCGATGTCCTGCAATAAAATGACTTTCCTTTAAAGAGAGGAAAGATCAGATATTCATATATTCAACATTTCTTTTGAAAGAACATCAGATTAAATGGGGTGTCAGTTTTCTACATTTGTACTTATCGTGTTGCGTGAGATTAAAACAGATGACACTGACCGCACTTTTGTCTTCTCTGCAAAAGAGCTGGTGTGACCTTTGTTTGGTCCCCACTGTGGCTACCGGTTAAAACAATTTCAAATCAGCAAAACTGGACACACTTTAGAAAGGCAGTGGACACAAGCTGTCTTTGAAACTGGGTATCCCAAACTTTATTTTACTGGACTTATCAGAAGTACCATGGAGAGCAGTCACAGTTAGTGGCGACACACATACAGAACAACTTTCTGCCTGACCCATTGGTGTTAAAAATTAAAAACACACGTACATGCCAACAAAGAAACGAGGCATATAATTATAAAACAAACAAGAAAAAAAAACGATTATTGCAAACCTAACTTGTGTTATTGTTCCATTTTCCCAAAAAGAAAAGAAAAAAAAACCAAACAAACACACACACCAAATCAGCAAATGTGAAGTTCTCCGACTTACACCGTATTAGAGGTAAAAGGAGGACAGGCAGAGTGAATTAAAGAAAAATGTGATTTGAAGGATTAAAAATGAAATGTGAACGCAAAGGGCTTTAGTAACCAAGAAGTCTAACAGATGGTTCAAAACAAGACAGATGGGGGACTTAAATACAGACGAGCGATTCTTTGAGACGGAAAGACCATTGAGGACACATGCAGATATGTTGTGCGTAACTAGATAAAGAGGTACAAGACAGAAAATCAGGTGGGTGGGAGTCAGCATGGAGACACTGTTGAGTCAGTATGGAAAGCAGCCAGGCATACAGTACGCCAAAAAGATTGACGGAAAACGCGACGCGGCATGAAATCGACGGCAACCGCTCGACTTTAAAAAAAAAAAAAAAAAAAAAAACAACAGGAAAACAAAGGGCACAGGAAACAAACGAGTTGGTAGAGTTAAGGAAAACAAACCCATCTAGGAAAGAAAAGTCTGAATTTATGGAAAGGAGAGACAAGGCAGAGAGAAAGACAAGTTTTTAACTTCTCCAAAAAGGCAATATATGTCATTCTTGAGTGTAGCGAGTGTTCTTCCTTTTAAATAAATACGTTGAATTAATTCTCTATGGTTAGCGTATGGCCATATAGGTCATCTCACTGGTAACACTGTACAGTATATACACAATATGATTTCTTTAAAGACAAAATAACATTTAGATGTACATACAGTATTCTTCATTGGTCAGAATACAGCCATGGTATTAAAAGTAGCAAGCCATGTATTTCCCCCGCCCCCTCCCATTTTCTGCTTTTTTTTTTTTCCAAAGATTTTTTATTTTTATTTTTTACAAATAACCCATGCAACTGTCATATAGATTTAAGATATATAACTCCGCTATCTCCTCTCTCATTCAATAACAGCAGATATTGCCTTTTTCTTTTTTGAAACATAAATCTCGGTTAATGATAATGTGCAATTAATTCAGAGACTCTGCAGCTTTGTTTGAATCAACAACAAAAAAAATTAAAATGTTAGCTCTACACCAAACCGTAACCAAGAAGAAGATCAACGGAAAGATCCAAATCTGTACAACATTCAGACTTCTTCCCGTCAAACACCACAGGAATGGGATACGATTCTCTATAACTATGTACAGGCATGTCATCATTCATGCACAGTGTCAACAAGTAGCACATCGACATTCCAAAACATGGAAAACTTGGCATAGGGAGAGACGGAGGGCGGGCGAAACGGTGGCTTTTCAGGGGAGGAAGTTTAACAAAGATTACTGCCTGTGTTTGGTTACTTTTGGCAGGACATTTAGAAAGAAAAAGGGTAAGGGAATGAAAACACACGAGGACAGATAAGACTTCATAACAATACACATGCTGGGCAGAAGGAGTCCATTGTCTCACTGGCCCAGAAATCAATGTATGGCTGTAACTTCATTATTTATTTATTTTTATTTTCAACTTCGTCCTCCACATATTTTTTTTTTCATTCTGTCTTCTCTTTGTTAGCATCCTGTAATTTTATTTGTTAAATGTTGCTTTAAAGGTAGACAATAACTCTTGGTAACTTTCTTTTTCTTTTTTTCTTAAATCCCAGCAGTACATTTCTTTGCTCATCTCGTACCAGAGGGGGTGTCCGTCATTCCGTCCTTCCTTTCCCCTCGTTCCTTTGACTGTCCAGTGTTGCATGTATTTATTTCTCAGTCTGTCAGACAGTCGGTCAGTTAAGGAGTAAATTAGGCAACAGAGACATATCAACTTTTACATTAGTAGCAACATTATTAATGGTTAACAACTGATTCAACACCACTGGATTATTATTAGTTTTTTTTTTACAAGAACATTGTAATTACTGTGTAAATCAGTCAGAACAAAAAAAAAAATCTGTTTACAGCAAAAGCAACTCTGCTAGCGAAACGGTTCTGTAGCCGTTTCACTTGGCAACATGAAGCAGTGCAAGGTTTTTCCTTCATATTAAAATCTTACTATTGAACAGCAAAAAAAAAAACGCCCAAAAATGACTGCAGTCTACAGCTCATTTGTTTAATCCATCATTGCTTTTGTTTTGTGTTCTAGACTTCTTACTCGCAGGCCCAAGCCAAGAAGCTAACTCGAGCGCTATTGCAATTATTCGCTAAGAAAAATAGGCTAAAGAATAATAAAAAAGAAAAAAACAACTGTCTGTTTTGTATTTACAGTCATGACTAGCAGACTTGCTGGTTGCAGCTAAACATTTAGCCAGTAAATTAGCTTCCCCACCTTGGTTCTGATGGTGAGAACCGCTCCCGTTAGCTTCACGTTAGCCAAGGCCGCCAGTCAAGGTAGGCATATAGAAACTGTGTGCAACAATGCTGGTGTTGCAAGAGAGAACGCTCGCCTTTTAGCGAAAGAAAAACGTTTGCTTCTGGTAAAATTGTGCAACTGATGGTCTGAATGCAAAAAAAAAAAAAAAAAAAAAACTGCATTGTTGCAAGTGCTTCATTCCTGTAGACTTTCTGGAACATCTAAGAAAATTCATGTTTTGAAGTCATTTAAAGTTAATGCAGCTTCTTACATTTTTTTTTTTTTTTGCACGTGCTAGCATAACTTCATTTTAAGTTGTTTACAGTGTATAAACCTTCAGCTTCATGCCAGTGAAGAGACAAATACATAAAAATTGACCTAGAAAGGTTTAAACAACACCCATTTCCTATAGCTCCTTAAAGAAAGGTGATAGTATATTTGGTGTTTTTTGGAAAGAGATGTTGATTAGAAAACCATTTACTGGATGGGTTACAAATATTTCTGATAGAAAGATGTCCCTTTGGCAAAATAGGGGTAAACTGCCACTCCAAAGGCTTCATACGACAACTGCTGTCTAATACAGAGCTTTTCATATTCCAGAGTTGGGTTTTTTTTCCTCCGCCATTTTGTTTCATTAGCAACGCAAGTGGCTGTCTTGAGCCAGGTTGTTGGATCTTTATCCGATCAAACGTCCTCTACTATCAGCTAATTGTCTACAACTCTACTCAGTTATTTTATAAAACTTAGAACATTTATAATGTCCTTCAAAATTCTCTGGATTTACATCCAATGAAGGCCTCTGCTCGACTCTCACTGGCATCGACAATGGTCTTCGACAAAATTACTGCTAAGTTTACAACGGTTTACATCTAGTCCAGACTAATTATTTTACAGATAAAATTTAAAATACTGTTTATTGTACATCAAGTAAAAAAACAAAAAAAACAAAAAAAACATCTCACATGGGAAATACTTGCCAATTAAGTTGCATACAGTAGTGCTATAGTACAAGTGTGTGTACGCTGAGATCCTTATGGTTGTAGCTGAATAAATAAAATAACAGTCTGAAGTCTAAACTTCTCACAGTCAAATTAGGCTTATTAATATTTTGGGCTCCTTTGTTTCCTCCTGTTGATGTAAAGTTTAACACCAACATCTCGGAGGGTATGTTCACCGTTTTAATGTCTGGTTTTGGATGAGTTTTGATTAGTTTTGCAAAGTCAGGTAGGTAGAATGAACGGACAGTAAAACTAATGTGTTAATGTAATTTTCTTTTTTTTTTTTTTGTCATTTGGACCACTGCCTCTCTGCAATCAGACAATGAAATTCTTCTCTTAGCTTCCTTAGAAGTGTGGCAAGTTTTAAATTTAGTCAAAGTAATAACAGAATTTATAGGACAACCATTTGGGTCCTACGTTATTAAGTAAAACTGGACTTTTTTTTTTTCTTTTAGAATTTTACCAGTGAATCAGAGACATAAAGGTCTTATGTTCAACAGTCTGAACATATAAACAACACACTGAAATCATTTAGGCCCATCATCACCTTTGCAAGGCAACAACCTGGTTATTAAAATTGTGCATCATCCTATTTTTCTCTCTCTCATCAACTGGCTTTTATGTTTGGACTAAATATTTGGTCTTACAAAATAGACACTTATGAAAAAAATGGGAACTGCCTTGTAGTTAAACTCCGTTGTGATTCAGACTGAAGGGAGCTATGCCGTGTTATGAGTTGACGTAGCTTAAAGAAAGACCAACAGCGTTAGTCGAAATGGGACAGGACTCAAGTAGGGATGTGATTTTTATCTGAGCAAATCGAGACATTAATCAAGCACTTCTTAGTACTAGACTCAATACTTTCTCCTCTGAAGCAAAGTTCTATCAAGTAAGAGTCAACAAAGTTCATCATCATGTGTTACATTGCCCTCGCCGTTGACCAATGTACGTCTGTTCAAAGAATGATTAAACCAAAAGCCAGAATCAGGAATTAGTATTTTGTTGTAACAAAGCCCTTGATATTAGAAGTAGTCAAACGGTTCACCGAACAACCGGCACCGGGTTGCTTAGGAGACGGGATGTTGTCCAAACTTGTTTTAGAGAGTCAAACCGTGTCGAACAGATCTGACAGAAAGTCCATCAGGTTTTGCAGATATTTGCATGTATGATTTTCAATGATTTCACTGAAATATGGTTGTGGAAATCTCAACTGTGGGAAAAATAAGACGTTCCCACAGTGTTAAAAAACCCCAACAAAAAACAATAAAGATTAACTTTGATATTAATGCGACGACTATGGTTTCTCTAACAGTTTTTAACGGTAGAGTGGCCAGCGTGTCTTCTCAGACATGGCCTTATTAAAGGTAAAAGCACATTAACCCCCACCACCAACTTTGATTGAGAAAGGACCTTAAACCATCTACATCTACAGTATAAAGCAACAAGAACGAAGGGCCCTTCGAGGGGGTGGAGGGGGCTGAGGCGTGCAGCATTAACCAAGACATTCAGAACGAAATCAATCGAGTTGAAACGTGCGTCCGCCTCAGAGTATTTACACGTGCCACCCTGGCGATGATCAAAGTTTCGCCACACGGAACGGGCCCCTCCCAGAACAGAAATTCCCAATTCAGCATTTTCTACAAGCCGCGAGAGTCAAGAGGACCTCAAGTACAATAGCATTTTTGTCTTAATGCAGCAACAGCAAAAACAAGAGGCTTTTTTTTTTTCACAGTAGTTTACCATCGTCCTACCGCGCCTAAGCACATAAACACACCCTCCTACTCCTGCAGACACACAGATTGTTGTCGATACTTGGATGTGGCCGAGAATCCGGTTTGTTCTTACTGTGTGTTGCGCTCGCACTGACATTTTATTTTGGAGCTGGACAACAAGAGAATCATTGCTCCGACTTGAGGAGGTCTTCCATTTAGGCCACATCAACACACTTGGAGCACTGATGATCGGGCTGAATATTTGGAATATGTCTGATTCATCTGGGAGAAAAGACATTTTTCACATCTGTGCATGTCAGTAAGTTTGTCTTATGAGTTTAAACATGAATTTGGTCAAGACAGCTTGATGCGTGAGGATTTGTGGGGTAAGGGGAGAAATTTTTTTTTTTTATATTCCTTTTTGCCGTCAGTTGAGTAATTTCTGTAGTGGCTTTAATTCTCAAGTATGATGTCCGTCCGCGCGCCTTTGCTTCCTTTCACCGCGTTTTTAGATGCTTGAGTGCGCCTGAAAGTCCTTCACCTGTACATACATCCATTCATTTGTCATTTAACGTATTGCACAAAGGGAGGGAGTAATAGCTCAATAAGACAACCTTAAATTTCCAAGAATCCATTCCTTTATTTTCCCTTTCTTCTATCCTTCCGGTTCCTCTGTCCCACCCTTCTCTTCGGGATCTTCCGCTCGCTCTCTTAAAAGCCTTGGATGTGGCAATAGGCCTCCAGTGAGGAGAAGAGAATGTAGAGAAGCCACAGGCTGAAGAACAGCATGGTGGTCAGGACCTTCGCAGTCCGGGGCCCACCAAGCTCCCCGCCAATCTCCGGCCGCCGCCGGTACATCAGGGTGGCGACGCAGATGAAGGCAAATATGGTGAAGAGTGTGACGGAGAAAGCCAGAGTGCCGGGGTCGACCTTAAACTCGTGGCCCTTGCTGTTGTGGTAGATGGCAGCAATGGACCACGCCACCTGCCAGAAGGGGGGCAGACACAAACTCAGTGATGTGGAGCACACTTAGGTTTTGGAAAAGTGTCGATGAAAAGGCAAAAACAGCAAAGAAAAACATTGAAATTGGCTCCGTACTCACCCCGATGCCCAGGAACACATTGACAGCATTGGAGCCTGTCACGTTGCCAATGGAGGCATCTGCATACTGATCTTGTATGGCTGCAACTTTACTGGCAAATGTATCTGTGTGGAGAGAAAGAATAAAAGTGAAACAGATTGGAGAAAACTCACCATGCCACTTTTTCCATTTTAATTTTTTGGCAGTTTTACTGTAATAATAGTGGCCATATAAACTTTGGTTTAGGTCACAATCAAAAGGCTTGTGTTTAAAACTACAAAAATACTATTATTTTCACGCTTTTTCTAAAATTCTTTGAGATTTTTAGATGGCAATGGATGAATTCAAAAGAAAGAAAGAAAGAAAGAGAAAAGGAGGCAAAGGGGAGGAAGAAAGAGGTAGACTAGGAAGGAAGGCAGGTAATGAATGACGGAATAATGTGAGAAAAAAAAGAAAGACATGAAGGAACAAAAAGTGAGAACACGACGGACTGAAATAAGGCAGATAATAAAATTGGAAGGATATAAAGAAGCAATGAAGGGAGTTAGAAAGGTCAGAATGTAAGAAGGACAAATTTAAGCAAAAGGGCAACAAATAAAGTCTGAAAAATGGGGAAATGTTTGTCCATATTCTCATTTTCTTTTTTCATACTTATAACCCAGAAAATGGCAAATCAAATTTTACGATTCTCCAAATTTCCTCCAGTCTGCAGAGGAACAAGATCACTAAACTTTCCTCCTAAGGTGTTCAAACGATCATTATGAGGGGTAAAGAAAACAATAAAAACACTAATATCACTGACAAAGTACCAAACCCCACCTTGACACAGTCAAACACTGAATTTCACACCCTTCATCCTAATATACGAGCGCCACACGAAGCCAGGCACATGAAAATACACGATCCTTATGTATGTTAGAGAGCTTCAAGCTTTATGTGTTTAGTCCCACATACATCATGTTTTTACATACACCAACACACACTGCATGATACGATGAAGTCACCGCAGCTTAGCTTTAGCTTTAGTTCTGTAGTGATAATTCAGGTAAGCCTGCAGAGCCAATTTCCAAATTCAAACAGGAAAGATTAAATTAGGAAACCACAGTCTTGTACCCGTGTTGGCTGTCCGGGTGAGAAGGGATTTATTCCCCTAATCAATAATTTAGAGGGATGAATCTCCATTTTCATAGACAAACAACTTTTGGCCGGGTGGCTAAAGAGCACCCCCCCACAAACCCTCCTCCTAGCTTCATGTCTGCCGAGCAACAAAAGCTCTGAGGGGGAAACGCTCTTTATTACTTTACTGACAGAATATGTGAAGGCGCTGCCAAATCTTGACAATAGGCTTTTTGGGTGAACAAATAGCCAGTCAGCACTCTTTTTCTCTCGCTAATTAGCCAGCCGCGCGCCATTGTTGCAGGAGTTTCCATCTTGTTTTTATCCGGCCGAGGCAGAGCGAAGAGAGAAAGGCGACGTAAAAGCAGAGAGGTGAAGGAACAGAAGATGAATAAGAGCTTCCTGGCAGCGACGGCCAAGTTGGCATTTGCAATGGGATGGAAAAAGAATGGCCGGAAGGACAGCTTGCAAGCGGAAAGCGAGGGTCAAGACAACGTACTAAAATAGTCCGGCAAAGACAAAACCAGCCCTGCCTCCCAATGCACCTCGATGCTTTCAGAGACATTCCGGTTTTGCCCAACCGTGGCTCTGTTTGCGTCAAGTCCGATGTACCATAAGCCCGCACGTGTGTGAGTTCTAGGAGAGAAGTGGCCGCATAAACAGCGCTTGTGTGTTTTGTGAACGAGGCCACCTGGGTCCAATCTAATGCCATGCCTCCACCAGCTGGCAAAGGCTCGCGAGTGTGTGCTTCAGTTGCTCTTGCGAGTGCTCCGCGAGCCTGATTTGAGTGGGAGTGTGTGTGGGTGCCTGTGTGTTCAGTAGCTCACTGCATGTTTGTGCAAAGCGGCTTTGATTGACGCTGCGGCTCCTTCTGTGACAGTACGTCTCCCCGGAGAACGTCCTGCCCTTTTTCCTCCTCTACCTCGCCGTTCACCCCTTGCCTACGTCTCCTGACTCTCTCTCCCTGGTCATCTTTTCCCTGTTGTCTCCTAAATTGGAAGGAGGAGGCTTGGGAGTGATGACGTGCTCAAGCTGGTTGGGTTTTTTTTTTCTTTTCGGCTTGTGTTATTTTTTCCTTTTGCATTTTGGAGGGTCGGGGGTGTGGGGGTTAACTAATAGAGAAAAGGAATGATGGATGAATTTTGCAGTATCCTCTCTGCTTATTGTAATGCAGCAATCTGAGTATATATAGTACATCTGGGGTTACAGAATGCAGTTTGCACCTGACAAAAATAATGTATTGCAGAGGATTTGCTGGTTATTGATGAGGCGAAGTGACTGTGTGTAGCTACAAAAAACATTAGCAATACCACTGCCACTGCTGAAATAAGGATGACAATAATGCCGATATTATGTCACCGATAAACTGGTGCAGAAGACTTATGATGGAATATGCTCTGCTGTTATGTAGCAAGTGCACAGCCCTGGCAGTTTTGGTATTATCTAACTTTTAAATCAAATTGCATTTTCTGAATTGATAGAAACAGTCACATCAAAATCGGTTGAGAAATGTTTCTCGACGTAAATGTTTTTTTTTAAGAGCTATAATTCTATGAGAATTGTGATATTCTCTTGCCTCATTACTCGCCTCTATTTTCTGAATGCATACTGCCCCTTTCAAACACTGTTTAGCCCTAAACTAATTATTGCAAACGAGGCTTTTGCCAAGTCCAAACCCATTCAAGTTACCATCCCTCTCAACTCTCTCTCTCCTTTTCCTCAGCTCGGCGCCTGTTTATGCGCATCATCTGAGCTAACTGTGATACACGAGGTTAATCATCTTGGAACCGCAGCACAGGATAGGTTTTATTAACTTTAATGGCCACAGCACCAGGGCTCAGTTTCTCCATGTCAATGTGTGAGAGCTTGTTTGTGTGTGTGTGTGTGTGTGCGTGTGTGTGTGTGTGTGTGTGTGTGTGTGTCAGAGAAGCCAGGGAGGTTCTCATAACCGGGTTGGAGGCCTCGAGAAGGCGATAGCACTTTTTATTCCTGTTCTGAAACTCTGCAGACCGTGTGCACATCTGTTTGCAGTCGACTTTCTGGCGTCTCCTAGCTGATGTATTGGTCTGTGAACGCGGCTGTTGGCAGGTGTGCATTTTTCTCTGGGTGTGTGTACATGTGTGTAGGATACACACAGCACATTACCTTCACCCCCCGAATAGGAGGACAGACCACCTGAGTGCAACTTGACGAATGGGGCTGCGATACCAAAACGCTGTGCTCGCAATACAACAAGTTGTGTTGGCATTTGTCGGGTTACGTGGTTTGCAGGTAAACGTGTCGGTTCTTTGCTCGTTTGGCATTTGCAGTATAATATGTAATCGCATGAAAAGCGCTTTAACTTCCTGTTAGGGTGAATGGAGCTTCAAATGTCTATCCATCAACCATGTTTCTGTTGGCCGTAATCGCCGTCATGGAAACAGTTGAACTGAACTGTGTAGAAAAACTTTTACTCCGTATTATAAATGAAAGGAAGAAGGTCTAATAACGAAAGTTCCTGGTAATGATAAATGTGAAAATGCCGACAGAATGATCCCTGAGGGGGGTCACTGATTAACACACATCTATACCTAAAATCGCTGACCAGAGGAAATTTAGCTCATAATGACTTTATGGAGCTAAATGCCAAATGAAAAAGGGGAGAAAAGATTTGATTAAGCTGATGGAAAATCCAACAGTGGAAGTTTATAATGAGCATTTTGGGAAAAAAAGAAACAGCGATGCCCATTTCAGAGGGACTTGGAACAGCTACTAACATCGAGGTATTCAAATTAAACATCATGTTCCTACAATTAATATTTCGAAGAAAGTGCCAGGAGTTTTATTTTTCCACCTCAGTGGAGCACAGGGTTACAAAGCACTGTACCCTCCCCCACCTGTTGCCGCACACTGAATCAGCAAGCTCAAATGAAGGAGAGTCTGTTAAGCAGCGGACCGCAGCAAAAACATAACTTTATGCGCAACAAGCATTTCAAAATGTACAATAAAAGTAGCAGGGATTTTTTTTATTTTTTTATTTTAAAGTAAATATTTCAACTTCAGATATACCTGTAATAATCAGTAGTCAGAACAACTACAGTTTTTATTTTTTTTAGTTTCATTAAAAGCTTTTTTTTTTCTTTCTAATACTGTGACGTCAACAAGCAACTACATTATTCCTCAAGGTTATTATGCTGCAAGAATCCCGACGCTTAGTGCAACTATGTGCAGCATTAACTTTAGTGACTTGAGGAGCCTTGCACATTCATTTTTAATTAACGGAAATGCTATCAAGAATGAGCAAAACATTAATTTGAAAAAAGAAAATCTACTTTTGTTTATAAAAAAGCTTAGATGCTCACAAACAACTTCTGGTGACCATTTGTTTTGGATCGATGTGTTTTTACTTGACGGAAACGATGTTTGGAAGTCATTCTGACCTGGCGCGGATTAACTCGGAGCTTTCCAGGCTCAGCAGGGAATTCGGTGAACTTAAATGAGATTTCTGTGGCCCACAAGGATCTGCTTGGTAGGAGAATGTTGGTGCTTAGAAAACATTTGTCTGCCTCTGCCTTGTGGGTGAATGCAAATCTAAACCACAAGGACAAAACGTTTAAAAACGCCCGATGATAAGTGCTGAGATATTTGCTTGTTGCTTGTAAAACTGTTGTTTCACCATTTTGGAGAATTAAGCCTTAGTTTTTGTAAAATTGATAAAAAATAAAAAATAAAAAAAAACATCAATCCCCTTTCTAAATCGTCACAATACTCAGAACACGAACATGCTCTCACCTGGCACAGACGTTCCCAGCGCCACAAATACGACCGCAGTGACGGAGTCCTTGAGGCCCACGGTGCAGCCAAAGTGAGAAGCCAGATCCCCTGCAAAATATCATAGGAAGTGCATCACAGTGATGTCATTTAGACAGGAAATGCTAAACGTCACACTGCATGAAGCTTAAAATGGCAACCTGGTCAACGTAAAGAAATGAAATGTAGAAATATGAATTTATTCACTTGTCCAAAAGTGAATTAACTTCAGCTTAAAAAGTGAAAGTCATACAATATAGATTTTATTCAATTGTAGAAATATATTTCAAAGTTTTATGTGGATCTAGTCTGATAATTACGGTTTATAACTAGTAACTAACCTAATATTTTTTTTACACAGAATCACTGTGAGTATTGATGGGCCAACAAAATATCAAGAATTTTGACTTGGCAGCTGTAAAGTGAAGGAGTTAGCTGGCCTGTACATGTTAAACGTATAAATGGAAAGTTGGGTGGAAGGAAAAAGTATGTCAAAAAACAAAGTAGCAACAAGGGTAAGTGCAGCCTTCTGACAATTGGTTAAGCAAAGTTCAAAGATTTGCAAATGTCCCATTGCAGATGGCATTATTCTAGATTTCATTTAGAAACTACTAAGACTCTGAGAGTGGAGAAAAATAGAATCCACGTTTCTTGAGGTCCAGTAGAAAGTTTACAGATGCAGTCAATATTTGGGGCATCATGACATCTGCTGCTGTTGGTCCACTTTATCAAGCCCAAAGTCAGCAGAGCGATCTACTGAGAAAATTTATCACACTTCATATAGGACTTTGCACCTGTATTGGCACGCTGCAAAACGTGCCAATACTTGCTTTATAGACCGTGGTGACACTGTGCAAGATGATTATTAAAGTGAACAGATATTAGCACTTGAAATAAAAATTCTATGAACGAGTTTCTTTTCTTTCTTTTTTTTTTTTTAATCACGATGCACCTGTGCGGTGAACTACTTCATTGGGACTTTGCGCTCACCGATGACGGCAGTGAGCAGTCCGATCATGCAGATGGACACGACGAAGCAGGCCCAGCCGCTCCAGTAATCGGTGGGCGGGACGAAGGCGAACAGAACCTTCCAGAAGACGGTGAGGAAGTGCATGACGTAGTCAAAGCACGACGGCAGTTTCTCCTCCCCGCACTCCTCGTCGTCGTCATCCTCACCTGGCAGGAAGAAACAGAGTTCATTTAGAGCCTATTTTTTTATTTTTATTTATTTCTCAAAGCCGAAAGAATCAAGGACACAGCACAAACGGGTAAGTGCAGATGTGAACTTTGCGGTGTGGTTGTTTGTCAGCAAAGCCGAAGGTTCAGATGAAAAAAGAAAAACAACAAAAAATCCCCCCAATAAACTTCCACAAATGATATCCACTTTTCAAATGTTGTGATTCTCAAAAGGTTTTTCCATGTTGGTTTCCACTGCTGAGTGATTTCTGCTGGCATTTCTGCAAAGCCTGTTTGGTTTAATAACCATGGAAACAGGGGAGTTGTTTACCGGTGGGTGAAGCTGATTGCTTACAGTGAGATGTCAAATCTGTGATGAGTTTAATGAAACACACAGTCAAGCGAAAACAAAACCAAAAAGCAACAAAAAAAAAAAAAAAATCGAAAAAAAATGCAATGATGGTACAATGTTCCAATTCTCCGTGCAAAACAGATTCACAATGAAAAAAAAAAAAAAACACTTGTACATCCACATTTGCCATCTTTATACCACCCTAACTTTAGCCTGACATCTTGAAAAACCTAATCAGTCAACTCAAATAAATGTCAGGTAAATAATCTGTGACCCGACTGCCCAACACGTCTGTGTAATGTCAGTATCAGAGTCTAATCACTTCCTCGGGACATGAGCTACAGCCATCCTGATCAGCTCTCTCAGAGTGTGGATATTGACTGTGATTAAATGCAAGAGGTGCTGAAACATAAAATTCAAATTACTTTTCCAGCTCGATAAAAAAAGCCAGCACCCCTTCCTCCCAAACCCCCCCTCCCCCACTCCCGTTTCTGCTCCATTTAGAAAAGGCTCAAACCAACAAGTAAATGAGGCTCCATGCTGCTTCAGTGAAACGCCATGATTGGGTGAATCCCAAGGAGAGCAGTGATCTCCCATTGATTTCATTCCAGTCATCCACTTCCCGTCTACTACAAAAAATAAAAAAATAAAAAAATAAAAAAGATACCGATGCGATTCAATTCCCCTGAGCAAACCAAAGCAGACCAAAACAAATGTTTGCACACTTAAGTGAGGACAACGTGGACAGTTTTCCACCAAACTTGGCATCTGACTGTGCCTCCTAGTTTTTGCAAGAGCCCACATTTGCACTTTAAAAAAATGGAAACCATTTCTTCCAGGGTATCCTAGCTTTTACCTTGCACACATACACACACGCACACACGTACGCACGCGTGTAGCTGAGTTAATTTTAATTTTTTCATTCTTTTGATGAACCTTCTCAAAACACCTTGTTGAATTTACATGATTGCTGTCACCTTTGCACTTATTTCTGTTTTATACTGTTTTATTTTGGATCCTAATGTGGCCCCAAATCCATCCCCATATTTGTTTTTCCTTGGTTTTTGAATTGTATTTTATTTTGGTGGAGAAGCTTTTATTTTCTTGTTTCCTGTCTCCGTGTCACATCCTGTGTGTTCCCGCTGCCCTCCTCAGTTCGCGCCAAGCTGCGCTGTGGAGAGGTAAGCGCACAGAGTTGTCTTCTGCTTGTATATTAAAATATTAAAAATGTAAAAAGAAAAAGTATGCTGTTCAACTCATAAGTTGTAAATAGTTGGTTAACTTTCTGATGTTTAGCACAGCACTGTTCTGGGTATTTAATTCCCACGTTTTTTGCATTTATTCAGTTTACCGTGCCAACATGGTTATTTTATTTTCGTTCTTTTGGATGGTAAAGGTGTGTGTGGGAGAGCCAGAGCCAGGAGCTGCTGCTGAATATGTTTTTGTTCTAAACAGGAATAAATCAATGCAAATCCTGATTCCTGTCGTGATTCATTCTACACCTGTTACACGCGCACACACAATGTTTCCAAGTATTTGTAGTCTGGTGCTCTTAGAAACAACAAAGCTTTTTTATTTTTTGCTAAAAGCTAATTCGATTACCCGACTATAAAGGAAACATTCGGATCTGGCAATTTAAGGGAACACGGTTGTTCACTCTGTAAATGCCAAGCGAATTCAACTGAGGTGTGCGGTTTCTGCAGCTTTGCGTTGATCAGCAACACAAACGTTGGTAAGCCACTTTAAAGTACTTCCATGCATCTTCTACAGGCGCCACAGAACCTGTAATTAAAAATAATGGCTGAAATCATCAAGCACAAACAAACGGCAAAAGGTCAGTGCAGCAGGCAACGCTGTCATGACGTATAAAGGCTCCAATCAGGCAGACGCTCGGCCATGAATTATAAAACGAGTCAAGTCATTGAGTTATGTCACTTCATACCGTCAGCAGCTCTCCTTCCTGCTCACACACTCCATCATGGCTGACTGGAGCCATTTTCTCGCACTGCCTGCCCTTCCACTTTGCATAGTGTTGGTGTGTCTTTAACAGCGCCGATCTCCATCTTCCTTTATCTGCAAGCGTCACTTGTAGACGTAAATAATAGATTTTGCCTTGACATTTTCCATGTTTTTGAAATGCTACCTTGGATTCAAACACCGGGGTACCTGCGTTGTTTTGGGTTGAAGTAGACAGCGTCATTTTTGACTGGAAGTGAACGAGGCTTCTGGGGCTTTTGGAGCAATGCAAGTGTAAAATAAGAAAACTATATTTGTTTTTTGAGGCTGCTTTTTAGGGTGCGTTCACACTGCAGCCTGAAGTGACTCAATTCCGATTTTTTGGCAATTCCGATTTTTTTTGCCGGGGCCATTCACACTGCCAGTAAATGCGACCTGTATGCGTTCTGCAGTGTAAACGGGCAAATGACCTGAAAGTGTCCCACATGCGCAGTAGAGGGCGCAATAGCGTCAGCATTCTAAGTGCTCTGCCAACCGCCATAAAAAGAAGAAGTGCTCAGTGTTTGCACTGAGCACTTCATGGAGGCTAACGGTGGAGGCTAACGGTGGAGCTTAGCTTACATATTTGAAGTTGTTATCCGGCCGGAGCAACATATTAACAACTTACAACTTAATCCTCATATATTCCGTCATGGTTGTTGTTTTTCTTCCCACTTGCGCGTATCAGGATGCAGAATAGTGAGATTTGTTGAGAAACAGTGACGTTCAGTTCGGATGAATGCGACCTGGACGTTAGGTCGCATTTGAATCAGATACGTATCGGATATGGGTCAGATTCGAAAAAGAATCCGACCTGTGCTGTTCACACTGCCATGAAAAGATCGAATACAGGTCACATTACGTAAAAAAAATCGGAATTGAGTCACTTCAGGCTGCAGTGTGAACGCACCCTTTGTGTCATGGAAGTTATGCTACAGCTAATAGTTGAAAGTGTAACTATAGAAACATGCGCGTACTATTCCTTTTATCCTTTATTTTATTTCCTCTCAAGTTGATGTTTTGGTTACAATGTCTGTTTTTTGTTGAACACTCAAATTCCAAAATCTAATTCCTTGGTTACACACACAATCCTGGCCAATAAAACCCGATTCTGATTTCAATATTAGTATAACTGCGCCCATTCTCATCCTCACTTCTACCTTCACTCTGTTGCCTGGCTCACATTTATATTTATCTCTCCTCCAGTTTCCACATTTCCCCCCCCCTCCCCCGTTCCATCTTCAGAGCATTTTTCATTCTCTGACCATCTTTATATAGCTTAATGCATTCTATGGCCTTGTCATTTCATCTGCAATGTTCTGTTACCTTTTAAATCTCATGGCAAATCTCTCTCCATTGTGTGTGTGTGTGTGTATTATTGTAACATTTCATTATTTTGTGCTGTTACCTCATTAGAGCGAACAGCTGCAAATTCGTGTGCGCAAAGAAATATTTCCAATTGATTTGGTTTATTAGGGGGAAAAAAATGCAATTTATTCCAGCTGAGTTATAAGTAGGTCGTCCACCACACTTTTCTCTCTTGCCTTGCAGAGGTGCTAGATTGTTCTCGCCTCTTGCTGCTCGCCGATACTGTTCAAAGGTCGCAATCTCGTAGGGTTTGACAGACGATGATGAACTGCGGCTTGTTTCTACAGGCCGCTAGCCAAGCGAGGTGTGTGTCCATGACTACGTCCGCCTGCAGCGCTCTGCTCTTTAAGTGATATGGTCTGTGCACAAGAGATTTGGAAGAATCCCGCCTGACACAGTGTGTTTACACAGGGCTCTCATCCAGGCCCACGGCCGAGCGACGCAGTTTGAAACTGATGTGGCCAAATAAGCTGCGGCGCAGGAAAACCTGGGCTGCTAGAAAGAATTTCTCTCTAATCGCGTCCTGCCGCACGAGGAGAGGAGGAAGGAGTTCTTACGGTGGAAAGGAGACGTCACTTATTTCAGGTTTCATTTTGATTTCTCCTTGAACGTGTGTTTTTAAAGGGGCAGCATCATGTAAAATCGACTTTTTCGAGCTTTACGTCTTGTTGTAATGTCACTCCCTCATCAAAGCACACCTCGAGTGTTGCCTTGATTCTTTCATGCATATTTGAGAAATCCTTTCATCACCCATGTCAACAATTTGGTTGTGCAAAACACCTGTGTGGACCTAGCACAGCCTAGCAGAGCAGCGCTCCCCTGCAACGCCGCGACTTGGCTCCTTCAGACTAGCCAGCAGCAATTAGCAAACTGAACTGCGCATCTGCTGAGCTGGTAAAAATGTTAAATGGTTCACAGAGGAGCGATGTTCCGATGATGTATGTTATGATGAGTTTCAGAAAGAGTAGGAGTTTTTAAAGAGACATTGGCCCAATTTCAAGGTGTTACATTACAAAGTCACTTCATACATATATAGCATTTTCTTAACAATTGAAGTTTATACTTGATTGTGCTATAAAATGGCACTATGTGCCTGGGAAACATAATGCTGCCACTTTAAATAAAGCCTTGTGTGTAGCTTTGACTATTTCAATACTTTCTGTAAATCTCTTTCATCAACTTTGTCAACAACTAAAATGACTTTTCTATTTTATCAATAGTACTTAAGATAACAGATGACCAAGTTTAGTCAAAGCTCATTAAAACCAGTGATTAGCCCTTTAGTTTTGAACTTCACTGCAAAAAAACACACAATCTTACCAAGTACTTCTGGTCTAGTTTCTAGTGCAAATTTCTTAGTGCACTTGAAATAAGACAAAACTAAGATACAAGTCACTTCAGCAGAAAATAAGGTAAATCCACACTTCCTTAGTATTGATGGAAAAGTACTCACTATAAGTTAAATAATCTGCCAGTGAAACAAGACATTTCCCCATACTTGATTTTTTTCACTTATAATTAGTACTTTTTAAAATTAAAATGAAGGAATTATTGACTTAAAACAAGCTCCAAATTTCTTGCTGTAAGTTAGTTTTGTCTTATTTGAAGCACTAGAAACTAGACCAAAAATACTTGGTAATATTTTGTGTATTTTTTGCAGTAAAAGATACACAAAATGGTTGGCTTAGTCCAAACTAAGCCAACCACTCCATTCTGGCAGCGTCCATAAGCCATCTGTATCTTTTCAACCAAGTACCACAAATGACTTAGAAGCGGTGAGATCCTCTGCACAGATTATGGGAAAGCTTAATGTTGGTTCACCACACAAAGTCGTGCACTGACAGCAACTTGGAGCTGCTCTGCGAGAGACTTCGCCATGATGAGAAAAAAATGTTGCCGTCTTAATGCTGCGTTACGTCCTTAGAGGCGCGGCGTCGGCACAAACGAGTAACTCACGGTCACTGCGGCAACCATCACCAACACGGAGTAGTGAAAGACAATTCATCACCTGTTCCTGCCGACGCCTCTTATCAACGTCACTTGGACTTTGAAGATTTCAGTGCAGCCACAGAAGTAAATCACTTTGATTATTGAAACCACTAGAAAATAGATTTGACAGGCCTTAGACAAGCCTCACATTATTTCTTGAGCTTCAAAGTCTTTTCCTATTCACTTCATGCTTTAAAAAAAAAGAAAAACTTTTTTGTTTTGAGTAAACAATCATATATTCGTAATTTAAAAGAGACTTTGTTTTTTTTTTAAAAACGTGCAGCAGTCGGACAGCTGTGTGACTAATTATGTGAGCGTGGCCTGTCTGCCAGAATCCCCAATGACATGCTCATGTTTGTATTCATGCACCAGCACTCCCGTCAGGCCGTCTGTCAGGGGCACACGCTGAAACACAGACCCGGAGTCAGGCTGGCAGGTCCTCCAGCCGCACGAAAGCTTCGAGCTCTGAGCCGAAGCCTCGCTTTGGAGTTCGTCGCGGACTTTCAAGCGTCGCCTGAGCGGGCCAGGCCTTTCGATTCCTGGCCCGGAAAGATCTCCTGTCCATCCACGTGAAGCACATTTGAATTTCAGGTACCGTTTTGAACACAGTCGGTTTCTGGGTTGATGATCGAACAAGTCATCCCGTCTCTGACAGTCTGTGATAAACACATCAATTAAATAATCGGCGATTTGGTGAGTCACTTATTCATCATCTATAAGTTACAGGGGGAAAAAAAGCCTTTTGTTTGAGGGAGACAGTGGGAAGATAATTTTGGGATTTGTTTATGCCAGTGCATGGAAATAAAAACATACAGAGCCCTGCAAAAATCAATTATGACCCTTAACTGTCACCCCCAAAACACTTACAAGTCAATGCAGTCAGGATAGTTAAACAAATTAAGCAACACTTTTTAACATTAGGCAATAAACGTTCACATTTGAAAACATGGCTTGCATTTCTATTAGAGTAGATAGAGCTCGTGTGTGGCTTAAGCAGGGCCTCAGATTTATTTTTTTTGACGCATTGAAGCATGTTAAACACCATGAACACAGGGATAAAGCTTAAAGGGGAAGTCTTATGCATTCTGGGGCCACATAGTATCACTTCATAGCTCAATAAAGTAACTATGTCACCTTCAGTTGTTATAAAAATGCTGCATATCGAACATGACGCAGAAGAAATTTGACTTTGCAGTTTGACACCTTGAAATCGGGCGTCTGTCTCTTTAAGAAGCTTCTGCTCTGTCGTTTTGCTGTCGTCACGACGACATTATTCTTCTTTTAAGCATTTGCAAACGTTCATGGGAGCATGGGACTGAGCAACAGTTCACATAAGTTCAACAGATTTTGATGAGGGAAGAACATAATGACATGAAAAGCTGATTTTACGTAATACTGCCCCTTTAAAGCAGGCTGAAGCTCTTAGTCGGGCCTGATGCCGTTCTACCCACGTCTTCCCTATCTTTATATCCATTCACCTTATTGGCATGGCCCATCCTCTGACTTCCGTCGCAAATACACCTTTTCTCTGTACTTGTCTTCTTTCAGTGGTTTTCCTTGAGTGCCACATTACCTACGTTCCCCTCGGGAGTGGACACACAGACGCCCATAAATAACACGCCCTCACAGAGGAGCGGGTGATTGAACAACAATGTGGATTCAGTAATTAGAGGGCAGTGGAGTGAGGAGTGGCTGGACATCCATCTTTTCTCTCCCTTCTCTTTGTCCCGCTCATTTGTTGTCGTAGCAGTCCCCCTCAGCACCTTGATTTCCTGTCCATTGATTTTCCCTCCCCCCCTCTCCACTCCTCCCATTGTTTTCTTCCCCTTGTGTCGCTGCATGTGCCTTCCAGTTCGTCTTGTTCATTCCCCTTTTCGACCATAACACCACAATGTTTTCTCTCAATCCATTTAGCAAACAGGATACAACTTGAAAATTGGCTTCGTTATGCCGCCGTCTCAAGGGTGTAGTTTTTAATTTGCTATTAGAAGGGCTTTTGGCCCTCCTGTTTTGCTCTGCCTACTTTAAATCTGTTTTGTTTCTTGTTTGAGCAACACTCAAACAAGTCGATAAATTACAGTGCGCTCCTTCCTAGTGAAATGTTATGATTCGTTTTTCCCTGTAGTCGTACACAACGTGAATTTGTAGTATTTACATGAAATATGTTGTCACAGACACACAACATAGCATTGATATCTGGTGTGATTCTGGTCTTACAGCAGAATTACCTGGCTTAAGGCCAAAGTAATTCTGCTTTATAAGGGGTAAACTGCACTGTTTAATGCCTCCGTGGTGAAGGTTTGAAAAATTCTTATTTAATTGTGAAGAAAAAGAGATTTTTTTAAACTGTTTTTGCTTCTAAACTTTGTTGAGAACCGACGTGTCAAGGCTGCCACTTTTATTCAGTAACAATATCAGGAGACAATTGTTAAGCTCCAATCTTGTTAGAAAAGTGATGCAATTTCTTGCATCACTAGAAAAAAAAAATCTACTCGTCTCCATTTCTTTAATCATTCTTTAACCAAAGCATATGGACATTTGAAGTGTATGAATGTATTTTTTCATGCATTCTCTCCTGAATTAAACTGGTATATTTTCTTTTCAAGTTAATAAAATATTATCCTGGGCTGCAGCCATTAAATATTTTAGTTATCAAGACCTATGAAGAATGAAATCTTGATTAGTCAGGGATGCTACAGCATTGCTATCTTTTTTTCTTGACGTTTTGTGCTTAAATCACTAACAATTGCGCCTCTCCGTCAGATCTGTGGACATTCATATGTCAACCATCTCCAAATTTGTCAATTATCTAGTCTTAGATGAGGGTTACCAGGACGTCCGACACGCCTGCATGAAGGCTATTGTGTTCATGAGGTGCCGGTGTCTCTGGCCTAAGATTATGTGTTTGATCTGCTCGAGTACGGCACCATTTCTGTTGATTGCCCAGAACATGATGTTCCTTTTTGAAATGTTTTCAATACCACATGCATTTCTAGGCAGAAGGGCCCTGATTCTTTGGTAAGAAGGTATCATTACCACCACAAATGGGACTCAATTTCCTCCAGGAGATTGCAAAAAATCTGTGTAGAAATGCTTGAAGTCACCAGACTGTTCTCACTTTACTACAATCAGACACATATAATCATTTAAGGTTTTTTCCCCCGAACTCATATTCAACCTGCAGTTTATGCTTAGCTTGAGAGGCTGCATCTGGTTGTCGCTCCAATAGCAAATATTAATAATGGAGCCTTCTTGGCATTCACTTATGCATTAGAACCTCACCAGAGTTCACATCAACCAAACCGACACCTAGCCTTTTAGACGCACCAGAATTCGCTTTTTCGGGGATGAATGAAGCATAAAATACAAAAGAATAATCATTTATTAAGAGGGAACGTGAGCGCTTGCTCTGCTTCCTTAGAGTAACTTACACTTGTTCCACCAGATTAAACCTCACGTTCAGTGGCTTTAGGTTTAATGACACTTATAACAGCAAAAGCCAAACAATATACAGCCTTGTTGCGTGAAACCAAAATGGGTCGAAGATTTCTGTCCTTTTTCAGTAGTCGAGTCATTTGACTCACTTCAGCCACATTATCAGCGCAATTTTTAATGTGCTAGTCAGATGTTGCTTTCCATTACTGTTGAGAAAAGCTCCAGGCCATAGATATCCTCAGCTGCCATAAAACCATACGAAACGTTCCTCTGCAGCCACTGAAGAACGAAGCTTTCATCATCAGCCCTAAATTTAAAATAATTATGTCCCTCCAATAGCCTGTCAATTCGTTTCCCTTATTCCACATCTTTTTGGAGTCGGGCTCAGTCAGTGGTGACAGACGCAAACATTTAGGGAACGTTTCGTCACCGCATTCAACTTTGAGCCATAAATAACCTTTAGGGCAGAGACGTGGCAGAAAGTGTTATTAGCACACACGGGTCTGATTCGCCCTCTGGGCAGCATGCGCAATGTATACCCATCATATGGCCACTAATTATTTCCATCTATGTTTTCACGCATGTAACGAAGATGTCAAGCAAGAGCAATTAGGAAGTTCCTTTCAGCGTCTCAGATTATGAGCACCAAACCTGATTTGTTCCTTGGCGATTGCAGCATCTCGCAGACGTTTTCGGGCCTGCTACGCTTTCTCACATTTTGTCACGTTATAAAACCTAATGTCCTCATTGAGATACAATGTACAATAATATATTGGAAGTGAAATTTGTAGTTTCTTTTACCTATTAGTAGTTTTTTTTACTAATTTCATTGTTAATTTTGACACAAATGAATAAAATTCATTCTGAAAAACAGGCTCTAGAGAAAATTTTACACCATTCTGTGTTGACGTGAAAGTTGTTCCCTGACGTTAACTGTACTGCACACAGCAATCACTGCTTCCTGTTTTCTGGTCCGTCTTCACTGAGTAATATCAGTAACTGTCTCCAGTTGCCACCAATCACAGAGCTGGAAACCCACAACAGTATGGACATGCACATACACACGCATACACACACACACACACACACCGCATCAACTCGTTGACATTTTGGAGGACTTAAAGACTCTCTAAATCCAGGTTTTGTGCTTTGAGATAAAGATCTCATGAACGTTGCTGGGTGTGTTTAATAGACGTAATGATGTAGTCAGATTAAGGTACGGTCTTAAATGTTTTCCCATAGCCGTTTTCATAACAGATGGGCTGATTTAAAGCTGAACTCTTCAATCTTCTCCAGCGTTTTGGCAAAATAAAAAAGGACAAGATCTAGATTTGACTCCTGAAGCCTGAAGATGACGGCGTAGGATGTGTTCGGTCAAGATGTAAACATGTTTGAAACCGGCCTAAAGTTCTTTGTTTCTATCCCAACATCTGAGAGGCGATAAGAGATCATACTGTAGGCACTGAGGAGGATAGAGAATAAGAAAGATTAGACAAAGCTTATCTGTCGTAGATATTAAATCCACCACAGTATCGGTGACAGATGCTCTGGACTTCAAAGCCTCGAAGCAGCAGCGTGTATCTGAAGGGATGATCCGTCACGTTACATCATGTCTACATTTGGGCTCGTTGTGTAACAGTTTCCATTGCGTGTCGATGCGAGTTCTACATAAAACAAAATCCAAACAGTTCCAGTCTGTTCCAGCGTCACTAATCCAATATGTGCAAAAAATGAAGAAAAAAAAATAGTCAATTTTATTTACAAAATGACCTGCGGAAAACATTTGACTACAGCGCAGGGAGGCCTCTGTTGGCTAAGAAAAGCTTTGAAGCTGCTCTATGAGTTGTTTGCAGATGTGAAAGAGGCCAAGGTCAACCTCTACGTTTAGAGTCGCTCTGTCCGTGCTGCTGGCTAGTCCAAGGAAGCACATGAGTGAGATGTTAGCACATATTTTTATAATGCAATTTTTAATGTGACTTTTTAAAGCATCCAAGTGGACAATAAATATTTTACATAAACACTGTTGCACCTAAAAAGTTGTAAGGATTGGACGTTCTGCAATAACAAAATTAACTTGTATTGAGACTTATTTTATAAAATTAAGACTTTGATTTGATATTTGAGTTTATTAGCAATAGTTAATGGAAGCAACTTAAAGCCTCACCTTTCTACACAAAATCCCTCTGGGTTTTACTTCAAGCCTCAGTTTTGTTTTATGTTATTAATTCAAATTCATTGTTTTCTTTCTCTTTTGCTGAGCTAAATATGCATCATTTTTCTTAGCCTCAGCTGATCCTCTGCGTTGAATCTTTGACTTTTTTCTTTTCTACTTTGTTAAAACAAACATGGAGAACCAAAACTTAGCTTTATACCTCACTAATCTTACCAAACATGGAGAAGCAACATCTAGTTTTATCAGAACAAAAGAAACCCCGACTACTTTATAAATTACGGACTACTTATTCTTATTAAACCCAGGGAAACAATATATGTAGTTTATAAAACAATATAAAACAATGTAGTTTTTATATTTTTACCTTTTCATCTTTCTTTTAGTTTGTTGTTTTGTTTGTATTTTCTTCATAAATACAAAGGTATTCAATGTGAAGTACACTGAATGCCTTGTTGCTGAAAATGTGCTATATAAATAAAATCACCTTACCTTCAGAACCACATTATACATTTAATACGGTATAATATTAACTCATCATCCACTTACATCCGTAGAGGTGACATGGCGTGTTTTTCATATCTGTGGAGAGATCAATCATTAACCTCTCTTATCTGTACAAGAAAAACAAATACTGAGGATTTAGAAAACATTTTTCTGTTCTATTTTTTTTTTAATTGAATTTTAGTAATATTAATTCTTCCCATCAAGGAAGATTTACTTGTAAGTTTCTTAGCCAAGCAAAACAGGGCAAATAGCTGACAATGAACATATTTCAAACTTGAACACTTTTCTGTATGTACATCAGAATTGCAGACTTATATTGCACTGTGTATTATATACCAACCACAGAGGCTGCAATGAGAATCGAGGCATAAACATTTCTGTGCTTTCACTTTTAACACTCAGCATGAGCCCGACTTCTCTCGTCAGCCCCGTTAGCGCCCTCCTGCTCCCTCTTCACTTTCCCCGCGCTCGTGTGTTGCTTCACAGCTGGAAGTAAACTGCTGGTTTGATCTTCAAGCATCCAATCAGCTCTCATTCTCAAAAACTTTCAATTCAGAGTTTTGAACTGGCTTCATGTTTAAATAACCAGAAAAAAGAAGAAAAAATACTCTCTGTTTTCCTTGCCTAGTGCACACAAAAGTATATATTTTTTTGTGTATGTGATAAAGTGGATATACTGTATCCTGCTTTTAAATCCTTCTGTTTCACATTTACATCATTCAGTTGTTGTAGATATGAAGTGGAACTGCTATGCTGTAGTCTCAAAATGAGTTGCTCATTATTGTAGCTCCACAAGCCCATCTATCCCTTTTCTGAGATGCATCAGAGAAACTCATTCTGGTGCCGTCACTTTAAATATGAATGAGGAACTTCACACCCCGCCTCCTCCAGGCTGCACAGCGTCCCACTCCACCCATTTCTGGAGTTTGATAGCAGCTAATGCTGGCGCCAAGAACATCACTGCGTCATTCGGATCATTTTCCGATCAGTTAAAAGCAATGCCAAATTGTTGATGTAATACTTTTCAAAACACGCAGTACGGTTATCTCCTCAAGGAGTTAAAAGCTGACATAAGCAGAAGGCGCCTCAATCAAAGAAAGTCTGAACTTCTTCAAACTGCCTGGTTAAATCTTAATTTTTCTAGGACATGGACCCCCACCAAAGGGTGACAACCCTTCAAAGATGACTAGTTCAGTCACCATGATGCTGAGGAACGTTGGAATGAACTGTGTGGGTTAATAAGCAAACATCTTGACATATCCGCTTGTAGATTTGGCATCCTTGAAATTAAATTACAAAATTGCCGTGAGAAATAAAAATGGCCGATTAGCGAAAACAGCTGGCTGAAAGTCTATGACCTTGTTCAGCACTTCCACAGCAAATACTTTTTGACATAATAGTTAAAAAAAAAGTAACAGGGGACAGAGAAAACTGAACGCACTGAAAAATACGACCCAAGAAGAATATAAAGATCTCTACCCAACACTAGGAGAGACTAAATTCAACTAGATACTCCAAGCACACAACAAAACGTATTTAAGGGCAAGTAATGTGGATTTTGTATGGTATGTTATCTTTAAGGATTTAAATTATTTAAATAAGCAGAAACGTAGTTATTGTAAATGTGATTTCTTATGTGTGCCATAAGACCAAGAATGTGTCCAAATAAATGCTTTTATTAAAGGGGAAAACTGCGCTCTCTCTATTGCTTCAACACACACACACACACACACACACACCCCCACACACACGCACACACACGCACGCACACACACACACACACACACTGAACTCTGTCACTGTAGACCAGCTAATCCCAGATAATAGGGTAAAGACAGGTTTTTTTTTTTTTTGTGGAACAGGCTCTCTGAAAAAAGCACAAACACACAGAAATCCACCAGATAAACTAATTTGGAGACACTTAAGTGTATGAGCTTTCCAAACAACGATTCTACATAAATGGGTCTGAAACAAACAAGATTTCTTTTCAGCTGTACATCACAATTATCAATTCAATTATTTGGATTACGTTCACATGCCAGAACTAATTGTTTTTGTGTGTGTGTGTGTGTGTGTGTGTGTCCCTCTGATTGTAAGGTTATTGAGGTATGACTTTCACCTTTGATATGCTCAGACAGCATAAACCGCAGATAATGAGGACGCTGCGGATTTTCTCCAGTAAACAATAATAAGCCTGTAAACATGGAGAGCTGTGCTAGCATGAGGCGCTGCAGCGAATCTTCCTTTATCTTACAATTAATCTTTTCACAAGAGCAGCAGATAGGGCTCCGAATTACTCTGAGGCTGGAAGGGATGCATGCTCTGAATCGCTACCAACTTAGAGCTGAACCTCAAAGTGAGGAAGAGGTCTTAAATAAAGTTGTTGTCTTCTGTTGTGTAACCTACGGTGAATTCAAACTAGCCCTGCTTAGTCTGCTTTAAACCCCAGTTCGCTTGCCAAGAAAGTCTGGTTTGTTTGGGGTGGTGTGAATGTGTAATCAAACTCTGATGCAGACCAAAGAAAGCAAACTCCCTGGCACGGTTTGAATGCAAATGTGAATGCCTAGCAGAACCGGAGCCCGCTCCAAAAGCAGGAAGCCAACTGTAGCACAAGGCATTCTGGGTAAATACAACCAAAACAAATGGGAGAGTCTAACACTAGCAGGAGAAAGAGAAATCCAACAACCGGTAAATTCTGACACCACTTCATTTTTGTTTGCATTTTATGAAAAAGAACTTGCTCTCAGTGTCTTGTTCAGAGGTTTTTGTGTATTTCCTTCAGTGGTTCTTGTTGCGGCGCCACCATAGGTGAGGAGGGGAACAGGCAGGGTGAAAGTGAACCGCATTGGCTGAAAATGTAACTAATGCTGCAAATTTGGTCCCCAATCAAACCGAGTCTACCGGACTATCAGGTGTGTAAACATCCTTACACCCTTGATAGGCTCAAACGGTTTAAAATAGCATAAAATTCACAACATTAATATCTAAATTAGCATTTATGTAAATGGAATATGAAAATTCAGGTGGTTGACTTATTTTAGGATGTGATTGGTCAGTGTTTGATAAAAATAAAATAAAATCATTTTATTGTGCATGTTGTGTTTTTGCTGGGCACGTCGTCTTTAAACTGTGTTTGGGTATTTTTTGAAGCCAAAACCTTTTGTATTGCAGCTAACTTAAAAAACTCATCAACTGCTATACATCTCTGCTATTTAACTCATGTTACCCAACTTTCAAACTTATTTAACCACTAGAGGCAAAAGTACTTTTGCAAGAGGAGCTGAAGGACCCAAAATGAACTGTAGGATGTTTTTATCCCCCTTTAACAGGTAAAATTAAATGGCATTTTCTTTCATCACATCCCATTTAGTCAGAGTTTATCATTTAAAAGCCATTCGAGAACAAATATAACCAACACCTACACCCAACCAACCATCGGGTACGTGATACTACTCCATTTCGTCACGCGTGAGTTTTCTAATCTTTCAGGTTGTGCTCGTCATTTGCATGCGTGAAGCGGAGCGCGTGAGGGGCCTCAAAAGACATAAAACCGCAGCTGTTCCTATTAAAAGTAAATTCAATTCATCGCACCATTAAGCACGTGCTTCACAGAAATCATTAAGCGTGTCCAGATGAAGCGGAGAACCGAATCCAGGCGCGTGAAGCCCAGTTTCTATTTGCCGTGGCCCTTACCTGCGCTGACAGTGATGGCTTCGATGAACTGGTCTCTCCAGCTGTTGGTTCCCACCAGCAGAGCCAGGTTGGTCTTCTTTATCAGCTTGTCCACCGTGTTCTGTTAAGACGCAAAAGAATAAAAGACGATTCTTATTACCGAAGACGGAATTTCCGTTTCAGGTCATTATTCGGGTAGTTTAGTAGTTGGAGCCACGGTCACGTAAGCTAAAAAGGGCAACATTTCTTCTGATTAATTTTTTTCCAGTCAGAGCCTTGAAATTAACAGCAGGAAAAGACGGGAACCAACCATCACTTTTAAGAGAGAGAAAGAGAGAAAAGAGTAAAGTCACTGAAGAGGGAAATTGGCTACCGTCTGAATCAAAACATAAAAATGAAGGGAAATAAAAACAATAAGAAATGGTCTTATATCTACACGATTGGCTGTATTTCAAATAATAATAATAATAAAAAAGTCTCCTGATCTAGGATTACTGCCAACTCAATTCCAGCTTCATGTCAAGCAATGCGGTAAATTTTCATGACTAACTCGGCCTGTTGACGGAAAATACAAAGATAAAAATTTTGCCTTATTCACCTTGTTGAGGAAAAAATATAATAAACCAAAAAGCACTCCTTTTAAGTGTCGCTATAATTCAACAACTTCACCGTACAATCAGTTTAAAGCAAGAAACTATAATCTCCATGTTCTTCTATTTTCAGTTTCATATGCAACTGAAAAACACCGCTTTACTTCTTGGAATAGAAAAAAATAGTTTTATGCTTCAACAGAGAGATTTTGGAAACTTTGATAATGAATAACAATGAGCAACAAATCAAACATCGTCAAAGGTTGAGATCGACACAAGAAACTAAAATAACATGTGTTTGTAATAACATGCTATTCTATCAGAATAGTCAAAGCCAAGCGATAGGAGACCTCTGCTAATAGAAGCTCATCACTTCTTTAAACAAGATACTTCACAGCTGCTTGCTTTATTGGTGTTTTATTTTGAAGTTGCCAAAAAAAACACTCCAAGATTTGTCTCATAAAATAAAGATGTTATGAACGGAAACCAGTTTAGATACACTCAAAGATTCAGGTTCAATATGGTAATTGTTTTACTGCATTTTTGTACTGCACTTGATCATCTTCATGTAGCTCCTCTGTATATCTATATCAGTTATTTGAATTCATTTCAGACAGTTTCTGCATTTTCCCCAAAACGCCATTCAGTCTCAGACTTTCTGCTTTTTGCTTGATTGCTCTCACTGTTTTCTCAGCTTTTGGATGTCAGCTAATCCTTAAAAAGGAAGGAATCACGGCGGATTACGGTAACACAAACACTCGAGCAAACGCAATCACTCACACATGCTAATCAAAGGAGCAGTGGGAATGGCGCTCTTTCTTTCTGTGCACTTCTGAAGAAAAATGAGATGCTAATTGTCTTGAATGGTGCTCAGGGACATAAACAGTGCCTCGCCGCTGCTGTGAAACTCCTCCTTCCCAAACAACACACACAGACACACACACACACACACGCACGCACACGCACACACACACACACTTCCATCCATTTTCACTCTGTTGTATGTGGAGTGAACATTCATGCACGGACAGCACAGGTTTTGGAATATCTCATCGTCTGGATGTCATTCGTGGACGCTGACTTTGCTTTTTGGAGTTTTACAAAAGGGTGAAACTTTGGAAATGTGAAAAATCTGAGTACCCAGAAGAAATGCAGGAACGTGAAAGTCATCTGTGCTAATTTTTAAGACCACATTTTTTTCCCCCTTATAAGCTGTGTAATCAGCATTAATATGAAATACATCTCATTTCTTTAAGTCTAGCTCAGTCTGTTTCTTGTCGCCTCACATCAAACTCCGTGCCACTCCACAGCCGGCTGACGGGCGCCGCGACGGATAACTACGGGATCCAATTCCATGAAGATGCACACAGAAGTATAATTTCATGCGCCGGAGCCCTCGATGAAGTACGGGACCCCGTCAAGCAGCAAGCCATTACTGGGAGTTATTAATTGTCTGTCTGAAGTGAGCGTGTGTGGGTGGAGCGACCGGCAGGAGAACATGCATTAGCGCACACAAAACGCAACATTGATGGTAATTACATCTAAGCCCGTCTTAAGAAAGGAGCGCGTGGGAGAAACGAGAAAGCGACACACAGATGTGACGCGACTCTTTTCCCGTTTGCTTCCAGGAGGTTCGATTGTCTGCAACATGCGGCAGTGGGTTTTGTGGGGCATTTGTGCAACTTAATGCGGGGCAATCGATACGACTTTATTTCAAGTTGGCTGTGAAAATAGGAAGCGGTTCTCATTTTGTCTTCATACATGGAGACTAATGTCGCAGTGGATGCAGGGACATTTTCCCTCACTGCCTTTTGAGACCTTTTCTCCCTAAGCATTCAAAGACAGACTGAAGCCACTTCACAGAGCAAAAGCTTCTCATTGTGGGTGAAAGTTAATGATCCCCTGAGCTGGGCAGAGAGGCCGTCACACGGCCTAAGTGGCAGGTGTTTACAGGGCAGCTGGTGTCCTCGTCACACGGCTCTGACCAATGCTAATGTTGTCCTTTAGCAGACTCTGTGATGCCAAAGTGTGTACACTGGAGCGGTGGTGCGTTCCCACTGTTCGGTCACGGCGATTGTGTAGGTTTGTAGGTGCATCGCAAATAAAAAGTAAAGCTTCTCCGTAACATCTGCAGTGCAAATAATAATAATAAAAAACAACATGCTATAGTTCAAACATATGAGGGGCCGTTTAGGACAAAATTTACGTTTTGTCTCTCACACACTACCAAAAACTCTCGCATACTCCAAAAAAATAGCCACGCACACTCAAAAAATACTAAAATGTCACACACACACAAACGTTAACTTTCTCGCACACACACTACTACCAGCTCGCTCACATACACTGTACTAACAGCTCGCACACACACACAAACGTTAACTTTCTCGCTCACATACACTACTAACAGCTCGCACACACACACATTACTAAGACTCGTTTTTTGAATGTGTGAGAGCGAGACTCTTTTTGAATGTGTGAGAGTTGTCACGGAAGAGGCGGGGCATAATTTTTGGATCAAACTGCGCATGCGTAGATCCTAAACTATAAGTTTCGATTGTTGACTCACTGTATGTTCTATTACTTAGTATATTTGTGCTTTTAAATATATATAGAACGTTTAACTTTCTTGTAGATTAAATGTGCTATAGAAATAAATGAATCTGATTGATTGATCAAAAATAGCAAAATTGCTGTAGTACAATCTGTCCACTGGGTGCCAGCATTACAGGAATTATTAAGAGGTCTTGTGAGAAATTCTGTTCCCCCGTGAAAATCTGTTCCCCCTGTGACGGGAGCGCGCATTGCAGCCAGAGACGCGGATCCAGTGAATCTGACCATTTTCACAGCGCTTCTGATCGATTTCTCGGTAAAAACTACTCATATGATCATGTCAATGTGTAACTTTCAGTTTAATCGGCAGCTATCAAAATAAAAATACATACATAAATAAACAAGGTCTGGTGTGGAGGTCTTTTTTCGCTGTTTTGTGTTATTTTGAAAGCGGAGAAAATCGATCTTTTTTCAGCTTTTGTCTCGTAAGCCTGACAAATAAAAGTCAGTCAACAAACACAGGTTCCCAACACGTAGTGTGCATTTATAATTTTTCATTTCTGATGAAGGAGGAAGGAGATTAATATACCTGCAAGATCTTTTACTTTGTTTTCAAAATATTTGCACTATGTTTGACATTTGTCCTTAACATAGTTTAATATAAGGTAGCTATTGAAAGATAGTTTCAATATATTTATATATATTTAAAAGCACAAATATACTAAGTAATAGAACATACAGTGAGTCAACAATCGAAACTTATAGTTTAGGATCTACGCATGCGCAGTTTGATCCAAAAATTATGCCCCGCCTCTTCCGTGACAACTCACACATTCAAAAAGACTCTCGCTCTCACACATTCAAAAAACAAGTGTGTGTGTGTGTGTGTGTTCAACTTTAGTCTTGTGTATGTGAGAGATAAACGTCTGTGTGTGTGTGCGAGCTGTTAGTACAGTGTATGTGAGCGAGAAAGTTAACGTTTGTGTGTGTGTGACATTTTAGTATTTTTTGAGTGTGCGTGGCTACTTTCTTGGAGTATGCGAGAGTTTTTGGTAGTGTGTGAGAGACGAAACGTAATTTTTTTGAGTGTGCGTGGCTACTTTCTTGGAGTATGCGAGAGTTTTTGGTAGTGTGTGAGAGACGAAACGTAATTTTTTTGAGTATGCGAGGCAACTTTCTTGGAGTATGCGAGAGTTTTTGGTAGTGTGTGAGAGACAAAACGTAAATTTTGTCCTAAACGGCCCCTCATACAAACACGTACATTTGTAAATTCTCTTGACGTTGAACTTTGCAAGTGTGCACTTGAGTAACCTTGTGATTGATGTGCACCTGTTTGCCTCTCTATGGTTGAGCGCATGTGTATTGTCAGTCAGTCAGTCAAATAATGCAGATATTTATGAGAGTTTGGTGAATTTATTCTGCCAAAATTTCAACACCAATGTGAAGGATCTTTCAGCAAAAGCTGCCATGACTTATTTTTCTAATTTTATTTAATCTAGTTTTATTTATCCTTTATTGATCACACAGTTTGGTTTGATTATTGATATTTTTAATGCATTTTGTCATTTATCTTCAGCTTAGCATTTCCAATGTGCAATCTGACACACTGTGGCTAACATTTTCCTAAAATGTTTTAATGAACAGGACCTACTTGATGCTTTCAGTGAGAACTTTTCAAACTGTCTTCAGATTGATATTTCAGCAGGTATTTATCGAGATCTCTTCATGGAGTGTCCAACAGGAACCCAAGCAAAGGCAGCAAATATATATAAAAACTTTTAAAGCTTCTGCAAACAAACAAGATCAACTTAATGTCGGGTTCCTCAGACAAAACAACAACAAAACAAAACAAAACAAAACAAAAAACAGACAATGCAGAGATTTGGACAAACATGTTGTCCCCCTTTGGTTATGTCAGATCCAATAAAACCAGTGAAGTGAACCACTGTTTCTTCATAGCAACCTAATATTTAGATGACTTTTTAAATATGACTCACAAAATCAATGTACAACAGCGTTTGACGGGACTGACTACTGAAACAAAAACCGGTTTTGTCATTGATGGATTCTGTATCTTCCTTGCGTTTCATTGCCCATTCCCAGTAATGATTAATGATGTTTTCCAATGTGTGTGTGTGTGTGTGTGTGTGTGTGTGTGTGTTTTGTTCCCCCTCAATCTGTCTCTAAACTAACTGCTCCGTAACTGAATCCCCTCATTGTTCAAGGTCATGAGTAAATACTGCAATCACTTTACGGATTACCATTTAAACTCAGACTGATGGGGTGGAGCGGATTTCATCTCAAACACACGCACACACACACACACACACGCACACACGCACACACACACACACACACACACACACACACACACACACACACACACACACACACACACACGCTGAGGTGAAGTGCAAAGTCAAGTTGTTCTCTTTAGTCTTGATGCCGTTATGTCGACTGTAACCAAACTTAAAATAAACCGACTGGAACCGGAGGAGCACTTCGATCCAGCAGGAGTTTTTGTGTTTTGAAGAGTTCTCTGTAGGCCTGAGGGGGAAATTCTGAGAAAAAAAAAAATGGCACTAAAATACAGTTTTAGAAAAGCAAGTGTCTAAAAGGATGACTGAACAGCAGCCTCCCCGACATAAATGTGCTCCATCAAACAGCAAGGCTCCAATTAAAGCCGCAACTACAAAAAAAAAAGAAAAAAAAAAGGGAGTGCGAGCTTTCTCACCTTAAACTCGTACGACTCCTCGATGATGACCTCCAGTTTGACGTGGTCTCCCAGCATGGGACGGCCCATTTCTGCTATGCGTCGCTCCTCTTCATCCTTCCCTGTCAGGGGCTCCTCTTCCTCCCCCTCTGCCTTTGGCTTTTCCTCTGAAAAAGATCACAGGAGAAAAAAATAAAATAATAATAAAAAAAAACATCAGGTGGTAGAGTTAGTACAAAGCTGGAGAAAGTTTGTCAGGTTTTGGCATTGTAGGCAATCAGGAAGCCTTGATCTTCAAAGCTTCTGAACAGAAACAGAGAGGGAAAAGTAGAGGGGTTTTTTTTAGGATGAGGGGCAAATTTGTGATTAATGTGTTTGTGGGGTTTTCTTAAAGTGCGTAGCAACAAATTTAAGCACGAAACTCTATGAATATTTAAAGTATGCACCCATATTTCGCTTTATATTGATTTTCAAAGCGCATTAGTGAGTGATCCTACATATGAAAGTGCTTCCGGTAGCAAAAACGGAAAGCAGAGTGACATTACACCTGCGATGGCTCCGTCTCGAAGCTTGAAACTTGCTGTAAACATAATGAATTGGTTTCTTGACAACAACAAAAAAAACAACAAAAAAAACAACACAGATCAAACAGCAAAGTAGGACAAACTCTATGGATTATAAAACAATTATAAAACGTGGATTTAAAGGCTTAAATCTGAATGACAAAGTTACAAAACTAAGAGTCCAAGCTTGCTTAACAGCATTATAATATACAAGTCTTCTTTTCGATGCGTTTTGGTAGAAATCCTGTGGCGTCTTCCAGATTACATCAAACCAAGGACAGCTCTCCTCCACCTGTAGCTCGCTTTTTATCAGTGTCATTTTACTGCTGCTGCAGTCTGACTGTCAGTATTTCCACTTTCCTTTTTCCCCCACCTCTTTGGGGTGGTGCAGTTAATCCCTCTGGTCAAATAGACTGATTATGTGGATCAAAGTGAGACTTGCATAACTGCTGATGTAAAGCCTTCTGGTGACTCGGCGTACGGAGGAACGTGCTGATACATGGATTTGCACTTTAGGGGAACGGTCTTACTTGGGACTGAAGCAGAGATTTTGTTGCGCTCTTTTGACTTCTGACAGAATTTTAGTTTTTAATCACCAGAGTTATTTGCCACCATAGTGAAAAGAGTGAAAGAGGTCAGTGAAGAGACTGAGGAAAACAGACAGGAGATGAAAGAACCAACTGTGGTCAGTGTAAGGTGACTCCAGGCAAAGCACAATCTTTTTTTTTATTTTTGGATTCTCCAGTAAATTTATGGAAAGACAAGCAGAAAACTAAAAGTAGTGCAAACAAGTTTTTCCTCCTAAAACCTTTTTTGGATGAGAAATATTAATGGAAATGAAGTGATAATGTCACAAAAATGTAATGAATTTAGTCAGAGGATCAGATTTCTCTAAATCAAATTAGAATAAAAACCTGACTTGACTGAGAAAAATGGATGTCATTTTTGGATTATTTTTGGTGAAAAAATAATCCTGATTCAGTTGAGAAAAACATAAACAACTTCTAAAAAATGAGTTTTTTGTAACCCAGTGTTATTCTCCATTTCTTCTCTCACGTCATTGCTAGCTATTGCTGCGTAGGTCGGCTTTCAAGAGCCTGTAGCCAGAATGACGCCGCACAAACAGCGTTGCTAATTATAAATGTTGAGTGTATAATGGGTCAGCATCACAATGCGATGCCGTTCAATTGATTTAATGCTTATAACTTTTCAGGAGCATCTGCTGCTGCTCAGCTTGTTGCTGAGCTAATGGGGCTACGATTCTGTGTGCATGTAAAGTGGTTACTGAGTCAGGATGGATTTTAATACCTCAAAACTTCTCCTCTGAGGAAACACTTCTCCTGACTTATCAACTTTAATCTCGACTGTATGGATTCAAACTTTAGACAGAAACTTCACCATCACTACTTTCTGTCTTTAGCAATTGATAAATCGGTTGGGACACACACCTGTTGTTAACCTCCACAAAAATTCGACTGACTTTTTAGCTTTTCATAAACCACATTTAGAATTTGAACATAATTTTAAAGGAGGTTATAAAAGTGAAATAGGTCTTAAGTATATTCTAAATGTTGACATTACCAGCTGGCCGGTTTTGAGAATTTTAATTAGACAGAGCCATCTTTTTTTCTTTTCTTTTTTTTTTTAATAGCATTATACATAAAGATTTTAGTACACTGAGTACTCGGAGTGTATAATGATATTGTCAGAAATAGTTTTTTTTTCCACCTTTGAACTGTTTCGTAACATGGCTATAATGCTAGACCAGGACACAGTTAAACAACAGTTTACAATCTTTTTAATTTTACCAAATAATTGAAAAAAGTCGGTTTGATTAGCCTCAATGCAGCGGCGCCCTCCTAGTATTTCCCCGCCCTTAAGATCTGTGTCAGTAACTGCGACTTACTGTAGATTCATAACTTGCTAGTAGGAACAAGAGGTTGAGTGAGCAGAGAGACTGATCACATTTTCCATGGCGTTACGGTTAATAATGCCAGGGCCTGCCATTACAGCGCTGAATATTATGAGTCTACATGAACTCCTGGGTCATTTGTTCCCCTTAGCTGAGTTACTGCATAGAGCATATACAATTAGCTGCACATACAGAATAAGAATAAGAAAGGGAACCAGCACCAGGAGCATCAGCTTTTCCTCCCCCTTACTGCAGCCTTCACAGTTCTAGTGTCTCTTCCTAAAAGATGCTGTTTAACTGGATGAAGCGCATGGAAAATATCTGCAATGTTAACTATAGGCCTCCTTGTGCTCATTCTGCTTAGATATTTGTTTTCTTTGTATTGTAAAACCGACGTCTACTTGTCCAACAGTTGTTTCCAATGTTGGCTTACAGAAAAAAGTCCCAGGTTCAAACTTGGTCTTGGGCGTACTCAGACTTCCTCCTAAAACCCAAAATCATGATTGTTGGGTTAATAGATCGATCTAAATTGCCGTCATCCACTAGCATTTCTTGCTCTGTAGGAGTGTTAAAGTTTAGATTTATAGCCCAACCTGGAATTCGTACTGGGACAAAATTACATGCTTGATATGCAGGTTGTGCTTCTGTGGAATGTTTTAAATAAGCCTATAATACATTCAGCACAGATATAAAGTTGTGTTAATCTTCTTAAATGAAGGAGTAAGTGGAGTAAGTGAGACATTAGCTTAGATTATTATAGGCGTTTTTTGATGCATAGACCAAAACGGACATCAAGAAGTTTCTTTTCCCAATAAAACACTTGATATTTTGTGAAGGAACCAACGTGAGCTCTTGTTCCTGATTGGTCAATTAAAAAAAAAAAAATGCATGTTTAACTAGCTGTCAGAGCCAAGCCTTTGTAAATCATTTCACAAATTCTATAACCAAGAATCAAAAATGACTGGTTAGTGGAAGGGTCTTGTACCATTCGTCTTGCATAAGGCCACTAGATGCCACCATAATTCAAAGCAGGTGTGGTGAATCATAAGTTGCTTTCTCCTATGAGCTAAAGGTGCATTTCAAAATGAGTGGAATCCAGATCCTTTGTTATTCTTATCTTAAAGTCATATAAAGCATGACCTGGAGACTGCATGCCTCTCCAGGTTCCCTTTTAATTGGAGTGAATTTATCATGATTAGCATGCAAAAAAAGCATACACCGTCACACACTATTTAATGTTGACTGAATGAACTCAATTAAAAGGCCACGCCACAGCTCGAGTGGGACGGAGACGACCCGGCAGCATCCATTTCGGCTGTGTGAGTGTAAACGGTCCTGGCGGAGGGAGGATGTTGCAGGGAGAGATTCGACATCGAGTCGAAGCCGCGCCATTCATCAACTGGATTTCCATCCTGCGGCGCTTCCCCTCTCTGCTCCTTTGCAGATGAATCACATTAAATTCAAATGAGGGTGCATTTAAGCCAGAGGACAAACAAAGGTATTGCTCCAGTTGTCGCTCCATACAAGGACTTCTAAATGAAAGATTATTAAGCCGTCTCCATAACTAAGAGTGTTTTTTTTTTCTTTCTTAAATTGCTTTTAGCTCAGGCAGGTTTTATTTTATGACCTGTGCTGCACCTTTAAATCGTCTGATTTAAAATACGCGAGGGGCATAATTTCCGTCCCATCTTGAAATTTCAGCATTTCATTATATAACCGCCTCCCATCCTTCTTAATCTCCATCTTCCTGTTTCATGACCTCATCCTCTTAGTCTTTACTTCACGATTTAAAGCACAAGATGTTTTCATCAGTCTGCGCCTTACATTGTTCCCCCCCATTCACTCGGCCTTACTTAGCTGGCCTCAGCAGACTGACAACACCGCTGAAGTGATGTCTTATTCACACAACAGAATCCACAGCATTGCAGTCAAGAGGGTATCGGCTACAAATGAACTCATATGGAGATTATAGTAGCATTTCCTACATCATCACTGCTGCTGCTTTGATGATAATAAAAAAAAAGCTATGATGGATCGCTTTTTAAAATTTTCCACTGCGATCATGATTACCTTCACAACCAGTACAGATTGGCACCCCAGGTCGGTAATGTGTAATAAGCTTTAAATAAATTCCTCCTATGTTGTAGAAGCACAGCCTCGCGTTGAAACACGTCAAGAACATTTATTTAACGGGCAAAATTACATTAGGGAATAATTGCTTTCAACAGTGATTGGAGCCCCGACTGTTAACACTTTGTTCAACCCCCTGTTGCCAATAAGATAGCACTTAGTCTTTTACCATAACATTTTACAAGGCTGGTGTGTGCGGAGAGGAGGATATTCGGCTATTTTCTCTTTTCACGTTCTCTCCTGATTGCCCAGAGATTCTCACTTCTTTAGCTCAGGACTTAGCTGGGGAGAACATTGGTTTGTCTGAACAGAGAACTAGTTCTGTGTATATTTGGTCATATGATTTGGATCAGTTTCCTGCTGGAAGAACTATTTTTATTTTTTAAATGAAGTCAACCTAAATAAAGTCTAAAATAATAATCTTGCCATATTTACCATCTACCACAGTTGGCCTGCAAATGGCTCTAAAAACCACAAATACTAGAGATGCCCTCTAAAAACACTTAACAGTTTAAACACTAAATGCATCTCAACATGCATTTATAGTGAAAACCACAGAAGCTGACATCCACAGTCGTCTTCCTCTCTGCCTACAGCCAATCAGTGCCATGGAAAATGATTGGCGATCCTTGATTAGCTGCTTTGCAAAGGCCGACCAATAGTATGTCAAGTAGCTTTGTGCAAAGGTATTTTAGCTTCCCAAGATGCATTTTCTTTTGAATATTTTATGACCTGATATTTGATCTACAATTAAAAAAAAATAAATAAAAATCCACAGACAGGCAAGTTGAATATGGGAATACTGAACCGCAAATTAGTGGGGCTCAACAACAAGTTAGACATTCTGATCAAATCGAGTTTATATGTGGGATTTACTTCATAGGAACTCTTAATGGTACTTCATCGTTATGATAGTGGTGGTTTTGTTAAAACATCTATCTTAAATCATTTCCCCCCCCTGCAGTGAAAAAAAAGGAATTAAACCAAAAGATAACATTTCAGTCAGATAACGCTCTTCAGATCAGAACTGCTGTGTTTCTTTAAATCTGTACATCTGCAGCAAAGCTGATGGGATAAAATGACTGCTTGAAAAAAAAAAAAAAAAAAAAAAAAAGAGTTGAGAACGGTCTCCAACTCCAGCCGTGTCTGCCATACTTTTGGCTGCTTGTTTTAGTTCTGGTAAATTTATCTAATTTAATTCTTTCTGCTTTATTGCTGGATTTCCTCTATTCTTAATTGGCAGAGTTATGTTTCTATTTTGTCCTTTTTTTGTATTTAATTTTTGTCACACGTCTCCCCATTTTGTCTGCCTTTTCTCCCTCTTTTGGACCGAGCATCTGCTCTGTATGGTATATGTTGTGTCAGAGGTGTAAATGTTGCACAGTGCATGGTGACAGGAGGTAGCATGCGTTTGTTATGTAGATGAGACTTTGCACCATGTCATGTTTTAATGGGGTTTGTAGTTCAACAGGAGTGATTGAAGATGCAGAGGGGAAAAAGGAAATGGGCTGAGAAAACATCTGATAGACGAGAAGGAGTAAAATCTGAGGAGGATTTTAAGGCAAAGAGCTGAAAGAAAAGGAGGCGGCAGTGGCAAAAGGAGCACGTGTTGGTATTATACGAAAAGAGGATGAGGAAGGGACAAGCTGGAATAAAGTGAAGGCAGAAGATTATGTTATGCTGTCTCACCTTTTGGAAGTCTTAGCTTTAACAAGAGGAACAGGAAAAAGACCCGACAGACTGCAGAAAGGCTTATACAAGGCGGTCAAAAAATATGTTTTTCAAAGGTCGGATCATTTCCTCCAAAGCAAGTTTTGACACGACTACGACAGTGTCTTAATTCTGACAGATTCTCTCTAGGATCGGTCACGGTGGCGCCACGAATGTCCAGCTCGCGATCGACTTCTCAAATCTTACTGTGAAAAAAGAATTACATCGACTCTACCTGTGATTTAACATCAAACTGTTCACATGACTCAAGGTCTGACGATGACGATTCATTTAGAAAATGATTATGATTTCAAACGGCGAGGCGTCAGCGGTTGATTATCACGTTGCCCCGAGCAACCACGACTGACATTTCCACACAAAAGCTGCTTAATAACGTCCAGCAGCCATGATTTGTCAGCAACACGTCCAAGCAACGGCTGACGGGATGGTTTGGGGGATCTTTTGTCTGCGTCTCGTCGGCGAATCATTTGCTGGTGCCATTTGTTATTACAGCGGTTTTATGATTGTTGATTTGGTATTTAACAGACTTTCTGTAATGCGCCCATTCAGTGATGAACAATTACAGTGTGACATTCAAGCACCGAAATCGCGCTAGACGATTCAGATTCACTTGACATTTGCCGTCGGTTCGTTTGGCGTCTTAATGGAAGCGCGATTCGGGGATGGTTATTCATCCCCCCCTCCTCCTCTTCGTCTGCTGCCGGCTGGTTTTAAATAAGTGGAAAGATTTTTACGCACTGCAAAAAAATGAACTTCTGGGGGAGCAATAACTCTAAGCAATTAAAATGTTTCACTTTATATGTAACACATTACTTGATAATGTAATTCAGCCTTTCGGAGAAAAGCTGAATTACTTATCAGTTGAATTATGAACGGCTTGTTGCTCAGCAGAAGTTGAGTTTGAATCCACTCCTATCCAGTTTAGCAGCAGCGCGCTGACGCAGTCGCTGCCAGTGAACATCACTCTGAAATGTGGTTGTCATGGAAAAGATCGAAAGTCTTCATGATTCTGGTGCCCGACTTAGAAGGCTGCCAGATGCGACGTGCTGAAGAATGATGGCAGCGAGTTAAAGTAACACTTTTGAGGGAATCATGATGCGCTCGGTTTGCATGCCGTCATGGTTCAGACATCATCTGCGTCAACAGAAGGTGATCGTAGAGTGAATAAGTCAACTCTACGGAAACGTAGTAAAAACAACCACAGAGCTGGACAGATTCATAGAAGTCACACTGCTTAAATATTGTGAATCAACAATCCACCTAAACTAAATGATTCACTGTAGAGGGAGAAAGCATCGTACGAATAATTATGTTCATGTCAATATTAAGGATTCAGCCTGTGATTGGGTGGATCCTCTGCATCTATGAAACTTGTTTGTGTGCATCACTGCCTGCAGCTATAAAACTACAGTTTTTTGCTCATCAGGTTTAGTTCACAACAGCTTCAAATGAAGGAAGATTTATATTGGTTTATTTATTTTTTTTTAATTCATACTATTACTTTGTTCATGAACCAGTGATCGTTCAGGTGTGCTCTACATCAACCTGAGTTACATTAAATGTAAATTGACGAAAAAAATTTCTTAATGCATCTGAAGTTTGTGAGCTGCAAAAAGGTAGAACTAACCTGAGCGGTTCAATTGGAATTTCAGTTCAATGATCCTTATAAAAGCTTAAGAATAAAAGTTTTAAAATGTGTAGAAATTTCATTGACACAAGGGTCTTTGGGAGCATGTTGAGATTTTTTGATGTGAAGCCAACCAAATACAGCAAACCGTTGCTTCAGTGTTACTGACGCTCTAACAGCTCCATCAGTATTACAGCAGAGCTCTTCAGTTTTTATATCATTTTAACCTGAATTCGACTGAAAGCTACATTTCGTCTTTATTTACAGTGGTTACCATGAGATGTGTTTATAATATGATGACATTACAGCTCCACTTATGCCGGAACACCATAAATCATTAGTAATGCAGGGTGATAATATTAACTAGATATCGCTGCCATAAAGATAAAACGTTCACGTGCATTGTCTGCTGGTTGGTTTTAATCGTCGCCGAGGAAACGACGTCGCTTTAAGGTAGCCCATAAAATGATCTAATGCTGTTTGCCATTATACATATGGCTATTTGTCCACGTTAATGATCAGTCCCAATATGAAGAAATGCTGGTAAGCACACACACACACACGCACGCACGCGCACACACTCCGGCAGCCTAACAGCGTTGTGTTTCCAATTATTTCATTGTGTTTTGACAACATCTTTATTTGGTACTGTGAATGATGATGATGATGTTTTGCACTAATGCGTAATTAAACTCACACAGATGCTGTTGCATCATCAAATTTCAATATCTGGAGAGAGCATCGCAGTCCATTTTATGGTTTCTCCGATCTAAACCATAACCACAGTTTCCCTGTCGCCTCGTACCATCCCTCAAACTTTAAATGTAAAGCATTTATGTTGCATCGATTCGATTCGCCTTCCCCACAGTGCAATTATAAACACACACAAACACACACACACACACACACGCACACACACACACACACACACACACACACGGGAGAGGACATGTAGAAACGGGGATGATAGAACTAGAACTATTAATATCATGTAACTTTTTTGCAAATTTGTCCAATTCCAGTGTTGGAGATCCAGAGATTCGCAGCTCAGATGATGTTATATAGGCCCCACATGTCACCTAGACGAGACTTTTTCACAACACTCTGAATGACACGATCATGATCTTTACACCCAAATGAAATTCGACGGGGATCTTGCATTTTATTCAGCTTTTATATCCGTTTTTGATTTGATGCGAGACACGATTCTGCACCAGCAGACACGGTAAATCTGGATGTAAACAGAGGCTGAAAATATCAGAAATAATATGACAGAAGTGAGGCGCATCACCTCACAATCCCTTCTGACTGCACAGCCAGACAAACCTCCACACAGTCAGCACTTCACAAAAGGCCGTTGTTATGCAAAAACTATTAGTTATGCTTTCTTTTTATTAGCTTCCTTCGACTTGCTATGGTTTTGTGACAACACGGTTGGCTGCTTAACAAACTTGAAAAGCGATCCATAGATCGTTACTTTAGTACTGATTGTTACTTTAGTAAACTGTGTGCTGCTGTGTGACGTCACCGCAGTTCTTCTGCGCACGCGGTTCGCTCTGGGCTCATAAAACGTTCACGGAGACGTCTGACTGCAGCCGTAATAATTAGTATGAACAACTTGTAATTAAAGCAAATAGAACGGCCCAGTCGAATGATTTCCATCCAATCTGATGATCGCAGAGGCATTTTGTAAAAAAGAAAAGCCAAAAGTCTTTGAATGTTTAAAGCAACTCGTCACTCCAGGGGCCTTGCAGCTTTAACTTTAACAGTTTTATTCGTAAAAAATTTAAACTGTGAGCTTCACAAGAATGCACTACTTTATGTTGGTCTGTCAAAAAATCCCAAATGAAGCAAACTGAAATAAGTGGTTGCCACAAAGCATGCAGAGGCTTGAGGAGTGTTGCACAGAGACATGCAGCGGTCTGCGTTTGATTTCAAAGTTCGCGTTTGCCACTGCATGTTATTGCATGAGGACACGGGGGTCATCGATGTCTGCAGGGCGGATGTGTTCTCAGCTCTTATCCCCCCTCAGCGCTTCTCTATCCTAACGCTCTGCTCTCCCTCACACTGATGACTGACAAAAGGTTCAAAGGCTGCAGTGAACTCTCCTCTGCTTCCTGCTGTTCTGGGGCTACCACACACCCGGTCAAGAACTGGAAATATTCAGCCGCAAAACTTCAAAAACAGGTTTAAGTGAGGTCTGCTGCTATGCCCATAGGAAAAATAAATATATATAAAATAAAACACAAAAAAAAGAAAAAAAAAAAAGAAAAAATACAAACGCTGCGATCACTCTATAAGAATTCACCTACCAGATGCACCAACAAGTTCACATCGGTCTTGGGGAAACTGCTGAAAGGGGCTAGACTGGAAGTTTCTCATAAGTAGAACAAGATGGAACAATAATGAATAAAAAAATGTTTATAGAGAGCTTTATATGAGCATATTTGTAGAAGATTGAGTGGAAAGAAGAAGTCTGGTATAAAAGCGGGGACAGGCAATCTTTACCTTAGCAAAGGATTTGATCGAAACCAAGTAAAGAATCTGGAATTTGCCAAAGGAGAAATAAAAAGAGCCAAAAGCAGAACATTAAAGAAACATCGATGCAAGTATTCATTTCTTTAAAATGTCTCTCTTCTTTTCAAATTTTATAAATACAATTTTAGTTTTAGCTGCAAGGCAAACTCATCCAGATTAAAATGTATAAAATACTTTCCAGTCTTTGCAATCCATCTACTGTATATAAGTTTTGACTTTAGCTTAACTACTGAAATGTACTTCTTAATGATTATTCTAATTTATTGATTTTGGTATCATGATCCCTACACCACTGTTAATGGAGAATGAAACTGGATTTATTTATTTATTTTCCCCCCAGATTTTATGTCTGTAGGGACAATTAACACACATTAATTAATCAACACTTGAGTGTAAGTGTGGGCTGTTTTGTTCCTTTTCTCCAGCTGTCGACTCTGATGGAGGGTACTGTAAAGCTTATTTAAAATTCTCTGATAGGATGTGCCAAGAAAAGTAAAAAATCTAATTTACATCTAGGAGTCTCTTGGTAACGCGCTGAGGGGAGTGAACCGGGAGAACTGGCGCTTTGATCATTGAACAGCAACTAGGGACAGAAAAGAAGATCGAGTCGTTTTACACAACTCACTCGTTTTTGCTGTAAAATGCAAATTTATAGCATGAAGTGAATGTATGTGGTTCAAGGGAAATACTGGTGTTAGGGTTATAAATGGGCAAATGGGCCATTGGCTTTTGTTGGTCAGTAATTTCACAGTGAAAAGCCCTGAATGCAGCATTTTTAGGTAATTTGGAGAATTAATGGTGCATTTACAGCTAAATTATCCAAACTGACTGAAGTTTAACTTCTTCCAAGCACCGCCAACAAAACACTTGACGTCCAGTGGACATCTTATGAACATTTCAGATCAAATGTCCACTTACTCAAAAACAACATGGAAAATAGGCCACAGGTTCTCTCGACATCGCTGTTTAGACTTAATTAGGAAAGTCAGGTTTAGTGGTTGAATTACAGAAATTGAGTTATTTGTCTGTTTGCATTTTTAAATGTACTTCTAATTGTATCAAAATTAGTGAAATGGAAAATCTGCAGAATGTGATTTTTTTTTTTTTTTTTTTTTTGTTAAATTCGGTTAATCGTCGGAATAATTCAATTAACAGCCAGAAATATTGGTCAACTACTCACACGGGATTAAACTAGTCATATACTCAACATATACGAATAAAAAACATTTTAGGGTGGAATACATGAGATATTTTTTACATGGTACGCCCTTTCTTCTAATACCACCCTGTGTAACTGACTATAAACTACATAAAACCACAACTTGGCAAAAAGAAAAAAAAAAAAGATATATTTTTGAAGAAGTCATTTAAATAAATCTATTTAAAAAAATATTTAAATATATTTTTGGCACTAAACATAAACCAAGAAGATCAACTTTTCTTTTCTTTTTTAATTTTAATTTAATTTAAATAAAGATTTTGTTGGCTTGTGTGTACAAATACCCACGTGTGTGTACGCGCGTATGCATGAACAACATGCAACATGCAGCCTGAAACGGTCCAAAGCAATAAAGCTTTATGTGCTGGGCTCATTTAGCACAGAGAACCACATCAGTTCATAAAACAGTCACTAAACACACAAACCCAGTGCAGCCTGAAGATGGCGAGTGTCTGCTCTGTGTGTCCCTGGAGGTGTGTTTGATCTCCTGACTGTGATAATGCGATATGCAGCCTTTGTATTTGATCACTATGCAACCATCGTCGAAGGCTGGTAAACACGCACACACATGCACACACATGCACACACACTGCCATTACCACAATGGCGGCACTGAGCTGTGTGTTAAGTGTGTGAGTGAATCAAACGCAGAGAAAGCTGCTTTTAATCAGGCTGCGCAGAGGAGCTGAGGTGAGATTAATGGCAAAAAAAAAACAAAAAAACCCTTTTAGACGGCAAGAGGAGAACAGTAATGGGCTGATTTAACTTGAACCGACTGGCATGTTGTTGATTTGTAGCAACGTCAGATGGAATTACTTCTGTGACACTGCTAATTATGTCAGAGTTAAGATTCTGGGTGTGCATTTCACGACCATAATGTGACCTCTGATCAATTTTTCTTGTGGTTTCAGAACTGGATTGAACAAACTATGCGCAGTGTCAACCAAACAGAAGTTGAAGAAAGAGTATTGCCCGTTACATCGAGGGGGGTAAGGAGTCATAATCAGAGTCATCTGAACGAGATGAGATTTTAAGCAATGATTTGGGGAAAAGGTCAAGTATTTTTTTGGAGAGGTTACAAACTTCTGGGCTCTAAAGGTGTCGGATGTAAAAGCAACCAGCAGAGAAAACTTAAAGTACTCAATGTCATTTATAAGAGCTCAGACTGGTGGATGGCACTGAAGAGTTACGAGTATATCTCTAGTTGGAAAATATATCTCTAGACTTTATGGCATGAGAGGTTTAGTGCCTAAAAACAACCGGACTTTATTTAATATTACAATTTGAAATTTATTTTCTACAGAAATGTACAATTTTGACTGCTATAACGCATTACCATGTAACTACAAAAACATTTTAGGCTGTTATAAGTTAGTATTAAGATGTTTGAAGTAATTAAATATGTTAGTCTTAAAGCCAGAAATGTATTGATATCTAAGCTAATTTAGCTTTAGATGGCATCTCCAGCATCATTGTATTTCCAAAATGTAAACATTTACAAATTTAACATTTTTTATTTTAGGTCAGCTGTTTAACAACATTGTTCCCATTTTGTCTATTTCTTTTTATGAGTAACATTTAAATTATAAAAGTTCTTTAAATCTGTACTGGTTTGTCAGTGAATTCATAAGTTACATCATAGATAATAGACCTTCACAAGTTTAGATAAAATATTTAAAAAAACATTAAAATAATAACCTCTTGAGAAAATTAGTTGCTCTTGTCTGTCAAGTAGCAAAAGATAAATCAATGAAATGAATGATGTATTTTAGTGTCTTATAGTAAATTAGTCCTTTTGGTTTCAACATGTCCACTTTACTCATGAATGGAGGGAAATGTGGGACCATGTGCTGCCATGGTTACGTGCAAGCCAGAGAGCAGCTCCATTTCAAAGAAAACAGTTGAGAGTCCTTCAGAAACACCCCGGGGAACGTCGAATCATGTCGTCTCTAAAACATTAAAAGAAAGTCAGAATTTTCTTTTTTTTTTTTGAGGTATAATAAAATGACAGGTGATTTAAAATTGTTGTACAGTTCTGTACTTAAAAAAAAACACTCAGCTGTTATGGCACCAGAGTAGTGTTGTAACAGTTAAATTATTAGTACAAATCATAAAGCCAATCACATTATGGCAATGCATTATTAATTAGTCCATGACTCAGAATTAATACATGAATAATGGCACACTGCTTAATGAGTCCTCCTTGCTTACCATCTGTGTAATAGAACTGCTGCATTACTGATGCAAACTACATAGTTCACAGTCGACAGATGAGCTAAGTGCTGTTAGCTCGTAATTGGGCTACTTTTCATGTGAAGGCAGCTTTGCTGTGCTGCTGATGCCGTTCATGGATTTTCGGCTCGATGTTTTTTGTTTGGGTGAATTAATTTAAACGGTGCACCTTCCTGCTTGAAGTTGATAACAGTATGCAACTCCTAATGGTATAACTAAAAATAGCACAGTTAAAAGAAAAGCAACAATTGTCTACTCGAACCATTTTAAAATTACGCAAAATTATTTTGCTTTTGACGACCACTTTTCTAATTCTGATACATCAATTTAAGCAAAAATATAAAACACCAGTGCCTAAGTGTAGCTAAATTTGAGAAGTTTTTAAGTATTTCTCAAAAAATTCTACAGTTTGCCATTCTGCACTTTACAGAGTAATGTGTCTTAGATGGTGAATTAGTTGGGCTGTGTGCCCTGGTAGCAAACTTGCAATTAGCTGCTTGACACGGTCACTGCTTATAGATTACCAACTGAAGTTTAGAAATAGGGTTAAGGGTGATGCTTCTTAATATTCAACATATGACTGGAAATTTCTAATCCACCAAGTTTGCTCGTCTTGTAAAGGGGCAGGAGGAAACAAATACTTTTTTTGCACGGCTGAAGAAGATTTGCACAGTTGTGATAAAAGCATTTTAATCATTATGCCTTGATATTGGTAAGCCTTTCATGTAACAGTTTAAAGTTTGAGTTTCAAGCTTGTGTAGTTGAGTCAACAAGAAAATTCAATTCAAGTTTTTAACCCGAGTCTCAGAAAACATGAAAATCACAAAAAGATGGAAACCAAGCCTGTATGTGGCTGATTATGGCTCCATTTTATGGCCTCTATGGTATACATAGTACTGGTACTGAAATCTGATGACTTGCGACAAATTTTGTGTCAATCAGTGCCACCTGCATTTAGGCAAAAACCTTCAGATTATGCGGTAAATTATAAAACTACCAGTACATTTTTCCCCTACCACCACATTTCTCTTGTGGAAAAGTGAGTTCTTGGGTTTTGGTGAAGTAGGCTTACTTACCTACTGACAATAACACTGTTTTTTGTTTAATTCAATTGTAATCAAACTAAAGCTCAACTCAAAGCAAAATGTCAACTGAGACAATGACATGCTGCATAGGAAAGACATAACATAACCACAAACCATGCACTACAATCTGGGAATTGCCCCGCTGTTCCAAGTTTTGGAAACGAGGGAAGTTTAAGTGAGAGTCAAAGTGTATGATCGATGCTGATTGGCCGTCACACCTGTCTGCTCCTTCCTGTTGCGTCTCCACTCAGGGGTTTCGAGCACAATGAAGAAGGAGGATTCCTTACTGTACTCCTCCCGGTCTAAGATTCTAACGGTTATGGTCTTCCTGTATGGGACAACACACGTACACACAAACACATACAGAAGGAAGGTGGTAAATGCATGCATGAAAGACAAAAAAAAAAAAAAAACTCAAAGAAAAAACCAACAAACAATAAAAATGGCATGACAAGGTATGCAAGTTAAAACACATATAAAACGATTGCAAAAAACCCCCAAAAAAACTAGGTGGTAGATGTGGTGAGATGAGGTGACCCCGCAGTCGGCTGCATGCTCCCCCCGGACGCATCAGGAGGAGAATAAAACCGAGAGTCAGATCAGTCAAAGCTACGTCTCCTCCTGTGGAGTTTCCGTGTTAACAGCATGCAGCCGCTGCGGTACGGCGGACGCTCTGGAGCTTCGCGTGGTCGGCTTTCGGGATCGGTCAGGCGGCTCACCCTCTTCTTGACCTTTGGCGTCGTTGCTCTCCACCAGGCGAGGCTCTCCGATCTCAATGTAGAAGGCTTTGTTCTTCTCGTACTCCTCGTCATCAATTATTTTCACCTTGATGGTTTTACTGAAAGGCCGGGAGGGAAGGCAGAGGGGAGAAGGAAGGAGGAGAAGAAGAAGAACAAGGAGAAGAAGGCAGAACAGTGAGGACAGGACAAGCCAGAAACTGGAAGAAGAAGCAGCAGGAAATAAATAAAAAATAAAAAATAAAAAAAGCCACATTCCCCACAGGCTCCCATCAGGAAACAGACGGATTATTTATTGCCTCTTTCATCTTTGATGCATTTAAATTAGCTCAAATCAGTACAAACCAGATGGATCTTGTGAAAGCCACTCTGTGCTCAGCAAACATCCTAATCAGTCTCCATTCGACTTTAAACTCAAAGTAGATACCGAGCCCATTTGTTAGCATCAAATACATAAACGCTAAAGACCTGTGGAAGTGGTGCATGAAGTATACAAACATGTTTTTTTTTTTTAAATTGAAGTTTGGGATTTGCAGACTTACATGACAAGTTGACATCAATCAGACGCAACATTACAACTATTCAGCTGCAGAGTTCCTAACACCAAATACGCCATCATCAACGTTGTTAGTTTCACGTGTTTTCATGAAATCAACACCTCTCTCACCTACCAAGACGGATAGCGGTGCATATTTAGTTCAAATATGATCCACATTTGTAATCCTCCTCTGACCCACATACATTCAGTCCAAAGTAATGATGTTGGCGCAAGGCAAGTCTGGCTGCCGAGAGTCAGCTGCAGGTCCAGACATGCTGGACCTGTTCATCAATTATCAGAGTAGTACGCACTGTCCCAGTTTATTTCTGATGCCGAACCAAAATATTAGAACGATACATGTATAGAACGAGTCCTTCAGTAAACACAAGAGGCTGGGATCAGGTAGACGGATCTTGCAAAGTCTCCATCACTCAAGAGCAAAACAAACAAAATCCTTGATGGGAATCATTAAATCTTTCCCTGAAATCTTGTCTGATCTCAGTTTGTCTGTAACTGCAGCAAAATGTTTTGGTTTGAGATGATAAGTCAGGCTTTGGTCACAGGTCAACTTGCACACACAGTAGTCCTTTCCAGCATCTCATCAGATTGTTTGAGGCTAAACCGAACCCCCAGCAGGTCAAGAGAAGCAGGTCCGTCGTCTGTTGCGGTTGTGCGTCAGATTTAAAGGCATACCAAAAAACCCATGAATACAAAGGTTCCTACTGGAACTATTGTAAATCTATGTAATGTGTTTTAAAAATGCAGCCATAGTTTAAATGATTGATGAAGCATCTGAATAAAATGTAAACAAACTGAATTTACATTGCGCCTTTCCAGTCAAGCTGACCGCTCAAAGCACTTTATGCTACACCGATACAGAAATATTGAAATTATATTTGGTCAATATAAACTGATCACATACCAATCAAACAGATAGGAGCACCTCTTGAAACCAGCGTTCCTCTGCACTCTGTTGGGAATGTAAGCTCAGATTTCCACTTTCAGTCGCCCATCGCACAGACATGATTATATCAAAACTTGTGATACACAGTCGTGACTTTGTCCTGCTGTTCTCCCTCACCTATTCGATGGGATATTTAAAAAAAATAACCACAACAACAAACCTGACTGTGAAATGCAACAGTAATGTGTGAATGTGAGAAATCAAGGATATAATTTCTCTGAAGCCGTTGTTTTTATTGTATCTGTTCAACTCCTCTCAGTGAGGTGTGTGGAACTGAGCGCCTTCGTTGTTGCAGTTGGCCTCCGTCATCTTCGACTGTATATTTCGTGCTCCGTGTGTGAAACGAGTGCCTGCAGACATGGCTGTTTATCTTGAGTTTTCAGTCCGGAACAAAACCCTCGGTTTGGTTTGATCCAAATCCACTACAGGCAATGACAAAAAGGCAGCAGAGAGAAAACTCATAATCTGGCCCATAGGGCAGGAAATGGGAACACACACACCCCGTGTGAGCGTCATCTCTGATCACAGATCTGGAGCCCGTGTTGAACACTCCATGAAAAAAAAAACAAAAAAAAAAAAAAAAAAACCTTGCATGAGCGCCAAGCAGCTCGGACACACGCGACCCCTTCAGGCAGAAAGGGACACATGCAAACACAGCCGACTCCAACGACGAGACAACGATGCCTACATCATCGATTATGAACGTTTATTCAAAAATAGCTCGACTCCACTTGTTTTTCTGACCGAACACAGTGGTGTTCATTCATCCAATTTTATGCATCACATGTCAAATCAACTGCGTCACTCTAACGCTGTAAAAAAATAAAAATATTCTAATGCCACAGGCAAATACAAAGAGAGGCAACAGAGTTTAGCTTATTGCATTAGAGGGATAAATGCGCCTAGCTTTGTCTCTGAGCAGCAGATGGAGAGCAGATTTACCCTTCTGCTGCAGAGAATCCCATGTCCGCCAGGCCGGCACTGAAGAAGTGATGGAGTCAACTTCTCCTCTGCCACAAGGTGGAGCCTTTGAGAAATTTACTGACTGCTGATTAAATGGAAATGCTCAGGATGTCATGACTGAGAAACCTCACAGTTGCCTCCGTCAGGAGTAAAACATAACCACCGGTGCGACTTTTACCTCTTACATGTATTTGTAAGATCACGATCTTGAATTCAAACAAATAAAACTGACAAGTACATCATGACAGAAGCAACAAAATGTCTTCATAGAAGTGATTTTTGCCTTTATTTTAGCAGGACGGATCTGAACAGGGAGAAGACCAAAGATAACATCTTGATAACGCCGACCAGAGAGGGACTCGGAGGATCAACATGAGAAAACAGCTTTGAGTTGGGTTTGCCTCCTGAAGAAAACCCATTTCAACCAAACTGGCGACGTAGTAAATGTTTTGTGTGATTAATCTAATGTTTCAGAGCCTGTGTTTTGTTTCCAAAAACAAATCCTGAACCACTCATTGAGGAGACAGGGTGAAACACCTGAGTTGATGCCCAGATTTCCATAAAATGCCCCAGAAAACTATACACACCTACTAATGGGCTACTAAAAAAAAAAAAAAAACACACACACAAACACCACACTTTTCAACTTTTCTTTTGTAAAGAACTGCACTACTTTGAGTTGTCTACCACAAAACACCCCAAAAAACATAGTAATAAAGTTTGAGGTAGCAACATGAAAATGTGTAAAAAACTGTCCAAACATGTGCTTTAATAAGCCGACGCTGCATAAAGGGTTAGGGCAACGGGGTGTGACGGGATTACTTTTGTGCGTTATGTTCAAAATAAATTAATTAAATGTGGAAAAATATGAGCTAAAGGACCAACCGAATGTAAAATACACAAGTTTTGAACGTTTTTTTTCCCCCTCTAAATATTTGCTGCCTGAGTGAGCTCACACAGGAGAGCATCCTTAGTTGTCAAAAGCATCAACCACACCTGCAACCTCAGAGTCAGATTTGTCCCCACAAGGATACAAACACAGCGGCGCTCTCAGACGGAGGTGGTATCACACTTGCATGGCGGCGTTCGCACATTTTTAACACTAGCTTGCCTTCACGCCTCCACTAAAGGAATTTTGGCTGCAGGAATCCAAATATGCACACAGCCACACACAAGTTACTCTAGGGATCGCGATGTGTGTATATCCGTCTTTCCGCAGAGATGCCCTCCATCTGACTTTGCTAAAAAGCAGGAAGAAAAAAAAAACAAAAAAAAAAACAAACAATCTGAGCAGCTGTGACAGATCTCCACTCCAGTGCTTCTCTCATCGGATGCATCTCCTCCCATTTGCTCTCCCTCCACTTCTTCTGCCTGATCCTTCATACGTGAAGATTTTGGTCAGTGTTTGGAAAGCACTTCTCCAACGCTTACAACGGAGAAAGCGCCCAGAAAACCATCCAGACAAATATTAGATTTTTTAAGATACGCAGCCAGAAGATTGCGCTCCACACACACACACACACACACACGCACACACACACACACGCACACATACACACACACACACACACACGCACACACACACACACACGCAGTCGTGTAAAACTACAAATGCCAACTCTGTCAGCAGGAGATGAGATTGGACAAAAATACAATTTCCCTGCATCTGTTGTTTTTCTCCACCTCTTGATTCGCTCCATCGACTTTTGTGTCCACGTACTTTTCCAAGCTCGCCTTATAAGGAACTAAAGGATTCTCCGATTGCTGTTGTTGCAAAATGGATACCAAGTGCCTTCTGTTTCTGTTGCAAGACAGAGTATATGTTTTGTGACATATTTAAAATACAACACTAGTTTCTGCTGACACGGATGCTATCGTTTCAGAATTCTCTTTCCAGCTGGAGGTACGCAAATGTGACAATTTTCTGAAACAGAACAATGTTTGTGTATCATTTTCCGTTTACCACAGAAAAATATTCAGTTTCCTTTAGAAATGACAAACTGGGCGTCGAGAGGATGCTAACCGGAAAATGCCTGCACTGTAAGTAACCATGTTTTCCCCCACAGCAGATGCGTTTCACTTTGCCTCCGTATCTCACTTCCTGTTTCTCTCATGACATTCCTGTCAAATTGCTGCATATGCCAGAACAACATCGACCTCAGGTCTATCTTGGTCGTAGAGAATCGCAATCGGTCCGCAAGGCTCAATTGACTTTAACATGTTCCAATTGCTGCGTACATTTTCAATCAGAACAGATGCTAAAGCGACTCTGGACCCAAAGTCTCCTGTGGGCAGCGGCGCCACTGGTCCCCTTCTCCAACTCTGCTTAACTAGTATGGAAAGAACGCAGAGTCCTCCAGGAACCACATGTCTCCTTTTTCTTCACAGTGCAAATATAAATCATCTTTTCATTGTTTTCCAGCCTGCTCTATGAGTTTATAGTTTTGTTTTTGAAAAATAAATAAATCTGACCAGCTCCTTAGTAAGAGATTTGGGAACCGAGTCACAGTTTCATCTTATTTTGTTTTCTTTGCACTCCCTGAGCCCCTCCTTTTCCAGCAGCTCTACAGATGTGTGGTTTTACAGGACAATGCTTCTCATGTGCTTTCAATCAAAAAGCGAAAGATTAAATCATTTTTAGAAGTGGTAAAGATGCAGCTTTTACAGTTTCAGGTTATATTTAAGTCCCGATCTTATGTGGACTACAACCCACTAAAAGTAATGAGACTTAAGTGTTTCATTTTTAAATTTAATCAAAGTATAATCTGAATCACTCTGCAGAACAGATAGTGCTCCAAAGAGCTTCCCTTCTGCTGTGGTCCATATTTAATTCTAATAGGAAACTGTCTCTGGCATTAAACACAGATGGACAGACAGGAAGTCATGAAGCACAGCAGGCAGCAGCGCGGGTAACTCCCCTCCTTTAGGCGACCGGCCTTGACGTATTTGGATCGGAAAATTGGACTTTGGGAATCACCGTTTTATTTTTATGTTAAGAAAACATGTGTGTCCGTGTGTGTGTGCGTGTGTGTGTGTGCTCAGATGGTATACGAGATCATTTTCGGACAAAAACCCAACTGATTAAAACCCCGTCGCTCCAGATCCCTCGCAGCAATGACATTTATATAACTACAGCCAACGTGCGGGCATATTCTTTTATGTATGCATTTGCATAAATAGCTGCCGTCCACACTGCTTACAAATGTGGGCGTTATCTGTCCATTTGTGTAAACAACTGGCCTTTGAAGCTCGAACGTGTTTGTTTGTGCGGAGCAGATTGCTGGTGGGTTGAATTCAGTCAGACTAAACAAAACACGGGGAACATGTACATGTTATGTCACCGTGGCTGCAGGAACGAAGCGTCCCCACGGGCGCCTGTTCCTATGGAAAGCTCACCGAAGAGCCTCTGAACAAACATTCAATAAAACGAAAGCCACATTATGATTTAAAAATAAAATAATAATAATAAAATAAAAAAAAAATTAAAGTAACGGTCAAGCTGTAGGCTTTGCACAGTTTTACACGAGAGAGCAACAAGTGTACGTGTGTGGCTTTATTACACGCCGGCTTTTATACAGCTAAGACGATAATGATGCTAACCAGAGCTGGAAACCACAGCAATAGATGAGCAGCACTCAGCCAGACGTCCGCTAATAAGATCCATTCTGCTCGCTAACAGGCCTACAAATAATACTGACTTCAATACGGCTGGAGGAAACCAGAAATGCCAAGAGTTTCTGCAGCAGGAGCAGCTGCTGCTGGATCCCTGTGGTCCACGGAGATTAAAGGCTATATTTCAGTGAGCCCTGTGGCTTTGGTTATGACTAATAGTTTAAGAAAAAAATGTTTATTCTTTTCAGTGTCAGGATACTTGCTTCCAATGACATCTTTCGTCATTTATTTCGTTTGGGGAATCGGTGAAGTTCGATGATCTGACGTTTGCAATAATTCAATCCAGTGAAATGGCAAACCGCTTAGGACCAACCAAATGAATACTTTGACATATTCCAACCGCTAATTTGTTTATATTTCAGTATTTAAATGCACAGCATCTTGCTTCATTTTATTGTAAGCCTGTATTTTGCTGTGGTGAAAATATAGCTCACATTTATTAGCCCTGCTGGTGGAAAATATGTGAGGAAATCCTTAGTTTATTTAAATATATAACTTCTTTTATTTTTAAATATAATCATACACTTAAATATCTAAAAAAAGGTTTCAAAAGGATGTTAAGATATTGATCAAATGAATTGGTAATGGATATAAATATGGGCCAACAGAGGATATTTTCTCTCTTCTCCCATTCTTCAAAATGCGAAAGACAAGAAGTCAGCAGCGTTTTGATTTCTACAAGGCAGGAATTTGCAGCAAGAAACAACTCATACTGATATTTACCACTATTACTTAAAAAAATAAATAAACGAGTCCCACGTTTTATTGGTTCATGATCAGAGGGTCAGCTTATGAAGAATATGTCCATTAATCCATTCATACCAGCTTAATGTGTGTTCACACAGATCATTTAACCTTATTTGGAGTGAATACTGATTGTTCCTCTCCAAAATACATTCAGCAACAAACTAATAAAATTGGGCAGGATATAAGTGGAATAATGCCGCTTTCAGAGGTACGTCTCTGGATGAATCCATTACAGAAAAACGTTCCGTAATCCGCTCCAGTTCCACAAGAGAAACTTTTCAAATCTTCTCGGCCCGGGTTAAAAGTTTGGCGAGGAGCAACGGCGACTTGTTTTCCCTGCTCAGAGACACTTCATCAGTTTGAAACAGAGCAGGCCTCTGAACAACAATGTTTACCGTGAAAGTCATTTTTATGCGACAGCGATACACAAATCAGCGGACAAAAGCACAAACAGCAGCCACTCTATTGGCTTGTCACCGGTGAAAGCGTGTGTGTACGTAGCTGTGCCTAACAGTTTATCTGTTGGTGTGTGTTTGGATCAGATTAAGCCATTTCCTATCATCATAGGGAGTTTCCCCCCCTCTGCCTGTACCCTCCACTCGTCTTCTCACAGACTTTCTCCACATTGTGCCTGGCTCTCCCCCATCATTCCTATCTGCAGTGTAGCTTGTTAACCAAATAAGGAGTTTGGAAAATCCATGGGACTCCCTCGCAGACACACAGACAGCCTTTACACAGGAAATGTCTTTGGGGAGCTTGTAAATTTGATTGAAAAAACACAAATGAGTGCGTGGTGCTCGAATTTAGAGAGGAATAAAAAGAATATATATTTAAAAAAAAAGAAATGGGATGTATTCTTGGAGACGTGGAAGTCTGTTCCTGTAATGAACATCACTGCATTTAAGGGTAAAAAACCCCAAAACAAAACATATGTATATACACAAGCCTGCAAACTCTTAAGATAAGCAATTGAGGACTTTACCTTAAATAGAGCTCCACTCCAGAGGCGTGTTCAAATACGACAGTGTAGTAAAACAGCCTCGAGCTGTTTTTAAGTTTCAACTGAGGGTTTTTTCCTCTATGGACTTATTAATGCTGACTTCATCATAAAACACTAGTCAAGTTCATACAGGGACAAAATGTACAAACTTCTGGTCATTAGAGAACGCTGGCAGAGCTTAGTGAAGAGGAGGTGGAACCATGAGGGCAAAAACAAAAATGGCTGGAAAAACAAACATGCGACTCCTATTAAATATGTACCAATCAAACCTCTGCATAACGAGATGGGACCGAGTGTGTGGATGTGTGTGCCTGTGTGTGTGACGGAGAGAAACAAGCTATAGAGAAGAAGCTATATGAATGCTAATCAGCTGATGCTGCCAGAGCAGCTGCACTGCTCCTCCAATATTTCCAGGCCATTTATGAGATTTCAGATGCATGATGGGAGCAGAGCACACAGAGAGTGACACAGTCAAGTGGGCTGATTAGCCTATGGAGCCATGAGCCATGATGGAAGCAGAGAAAACACCTCGTTGCTACTCGCCGTGCCTCGATACGAAGCGCCGTTTCCAGAAAAGGTTACGCAACGGTCCGTCAGAGCTGATGGATTCTTCTTCTGTCACTTTTATTTGAACTTTTCTTAGTTCATATTTAAAAGTGCAAAACTTGTTTTTTTTTTCCCTCCTCAAAACCAACAATCACATGAAAACACCACTCTTTCCCCTGCCAAGTATAAACATGGGTTTGTCAAGTAGACTGTGCAGGTTGGCAACGGAACTACAAAGAAAAAAGTCAATTTAGCTCGATAAACTTTTATGCAAGCGGTTTAATCGGCATTTAGACGCCTCAGATACGTCAAACAAGCTATTTTCTTCCCGTTACATAAACCAGAAGAAGCGCATTTGTTCTGCTTTGCCACAGCTGCCTTCTAAATCTGGATCTTCTCATTCACTTGTATCCAAAGCAGATATGTCCACATAATTATTTTCTGTCTAGATGTCATTCAGAAGCTTATTCCTCCGCCTACATTGACCGCCTCCATTTGAGTTATGTTTAGCATTTTGCTTCTCACAAACAGCCACTTCCTCCACTTTAGAAACAACAAGATACACAAGGAGCACTCAGGAGACCCGCACGGGGGAATCGCACAGGAGAAACGTGGCCCAATAAGGAGAAAGTTGTTGTTCTACCATTCAAAGTATGATGAATCTATTCCTTTTCACAGATGGGGAGCACTGAGATGGGATGGGGTTTGCAACCAGACTAACTTCTTCCATCCCTACATGCTTCTTCAGCAATGGGAAAGTTCAGAATGGGCATCCTTACTGGTCTGTAGCTACGACCCCCAATAGGGAACAAATTGCAATGCACTGAGCAATTTGGCACTTCTTCTATATATCAAAACAGATACACATGCATCAACGAGCCTTCAATGCTCATAACCTTGATGCTAATCGGTGATTTGGATCACTTGAGAGATACGGACCACAGCAGACTGGGAATGCCCCATATGAGCTGGAGTTTGGGGGATTGTTTGTCCACTTGTCTCGGCATCATAAATTGACCTTTGTCCCACTCATTTTGATCCCAACACTTGCCCGTTTTCACCCCGTTTCTACCACATCAAAGTTGACAGGAAAATATTTACTTGTTGCCAAATACATCCCACCCTCCAACAAGTGTTATTGTAAGATTGATATTTTCCACTTCACCCTCCAGTGGTCATAATGTTATGTCTGTGTAAAAATAGTGTAAAACCTACAGTACCAGAACATGTACCAATAATTTGTAAGCACTGTGGGAATACAGCAACTGGCTAACTCTTAGCTGCTAAAGTTCCTATCGGTGCTAAATTAAAGAGCTACTTAAAACTTTATCACAGAGTCTGGACTTTATTTTTTATCACCAATTCTAAACTACATACAATAATATGCACCAATATTATTTTATTGGAGAAAGAATGAAATGTCCTTAGCATTTCTTGACTTTAGGAGCTGCTACAAATTAGACTAGCATAAAACAGCAATATGCTAACATGCATATTATACAAGGGTTACAGATTCTTTGAAAAACAGTCGACGTTCAGTCGAGCTTTTACTGTATTTCCCAAAAGTTTTCTGAACTTTTTTTGTTCTTCTGAACTACCATTATGTAACATCTCAAACTGGTCATCTAGTTTTACCTCCAGAGTTTTGTGATATAAAAACTAAAATCTGCACCACCTGCCTTCCACCGACTAGACAAAGGAAGAGTTTTATCTCATAAAACTACGAGGTGCCGTTTCCAAGCGTGCCCACTTGCTCCGGTTTTTTTTACACCGGAGACACCAGTGTCATGCTGATCCTGGCACATATGCCTCTTGGTATTAACAGTTGCTAAACTGCATAATTAGTTTTTACACTTTTTTTAGTAAACAGGACCCTTTCTTCCCCTGTGTATTTTCAGCCCGAGCCAGTGCCTAACCCCATGGCAGGAACAATGAACGGACAATTTCCACTACATTTCCTCCAAAAAAAAAATTGCAGTCTACGTCTTTCTGTTCATTTAAGTTAAAAAGGGAGATTACATCTCTACCCGTTCTTGCTATCAAGATTTACTCCATTTGATCTCTCGCGCGTTTAAACGGCAAGAGTCCGTTCCGCCCCATAATCTTTATTTGGCTCATTTTTACCCTCATTTAGCCTCATCACTTCTTTTTGATGCATGCGCCCCCGTTTGCCAACTTCCCCCATTCCCCCTTCTGTTTTCTTTGATTACATGCTCAAATGCTTTGCAAGTCAGCAGTAAAAGCAATGTACTCAAGAAAACCCAGGTAAAGAACCTTTAAAACGTAAATGCAGCCAGCTGGTAGAACAAGCGTCGAAAGTGTAACAGATTGCTTTTATGTTTCTTATGACAAGTAGGGAAATGACATTCTGCAACTGGAAAAAAACAATGATGAGAATCCTCAGGCATATTTCTTTACAGCAGAATTTAGAATTTACTTTTCACATCTTCAACTAATTTGCTGCTTTCATTACTGCTAGAAATGGAGCAATGCAGACAATTTCATCACATCAACCATGTTTCTTAGTACTAGGCAAGTTTTTCAGTTTTTGTTCGACTAGACGGATTAGCAGGAAAAAATGAGTAAAACATGGAAACATGTTTTCAGATAAATGTGTTCAAGTGCTCCATAAAGTGTCCATCCTTGGGTTACATCCAAGAAATACATTTGTTTAATGAAACTCCTCTAGAAACAGAGGTATAGATTATGTAAGGAGCTATTGGCTGGCAACAGGATTAGACTTTCAGCTCGGCCAGCCCTTGACCTGAGTTTGACAGGTCTAACAATTGGAAAAATAAACTTTTTCAATGCCGAGTGCTGTCAGAGTGGGCTTTCAACACTCTTCAGTGTGGAGGTCAGGACTGTGGGAGGGACACTCGATGTTAGCAGTTCTCAATCTAAGTTGGGTGTTTAATTAAAAAAAAGTGAAAGTGTTTTTTACAGCGTGTTCAGACGTGTTTGTGGGTCATTCAGGCTGAAAGAGAGCGAGACGAAGCACGACTTAAAACAGGAATGCTGAAGGGAGCACAGGATACACATTTAAGAGACAATCCCAAAGAAACAATGGATTTGTTTCAAAGATAAATGAGAAGGCCATTTAACATCAACTCTTTTCTGATATTCATATGCTCCAAATATGAATAACCCCAGTAAACTATCAAAAGTTGTTCACATTTTTAGTGTGTAGTAGTTCTGTAAGAAATATTAGAATCATTTAAAAATTACAAGTCAGTTAATAGGTGGAAGCTTGGGGTTTAAAAATGCATTGGTTCAATTCAGTTTATTTACATAACCCTAATTCAGAACACATAATATCAAAGCACTTTACAAAAAAGATCCATTCAACCCAATCATGCATGCACTCCATTTGATCTCGGTCTTCTATCCATGCAAACCCAGCAGATTGTATCAAGGCGTGGTCCTGCAGCAATCACGACTTCTGAACAAGCATGTAGCGACAGTCCATAATCACTCGCATCGCGTCGTTGACTTTGCAGCAATCCGTCATACCGAGCATGCATGCAACGACAAAACATTCATTTGGTCCCGGAAAGCGGCGCTTTGAACCGTCTGCCAGAGCGAAGTCTGGCCACACAGAGGGCAGCAGAAGAAAAGCAAACGGTGGCGCAATTCAAAGAGAAGGAAACCAAACAATAAGCCTCTCTGCCCCTCTGCCCCCCACGCCCGCTGCTATTATCCTGAAATGTCTAAGAGATGATTTAAGAAGAGAGTTCTGCAGTAACTTCTTAACCTAGGTCTGACTCCCTCCTTCCTGTTCTCCTTTTCCCGTTGTTGTCAGGGTTCATTTTGAAGCGGCACACTATCCCAGTTGGCAGAGCCACTCCACGCCTCTCTGGTGACACCTACACACCAACTCCAAAAATCTCTTTAATGTCCCCCGTCCAATTTTCAGATGGCTTTTTCCTGGCACAAACTGAGAGATGGCCTGTTCATGTCTCCTCTTCATCAGCTCTGTTTCAGTTTTGCAGTTTGGCTTTCATATTAGTCTGACATGGCAACAAAAACTTATTCTCTTCCTCCACTTCCCTCTCAGTCAGCTGCCATGGTTCAACCCAAAGCCATTTGCACCTGGAAATGAAAGTAAGTCCCAACTTTCCCACGCTTGTGCGCATAGCCTTCAGAATTCAATCTGAAGAAATCAACCCCAGACTTTTCACTCCACAGGCCCCATCTCACCAGATCCCCATGTATCTGTTTGCCATGAACAGATAAATTAACAAAATGAGACAGAAGTGTCCATCTCCCCTTCAGACTCCCAAGATCTCCTCTCAGAGGACTGCGATCATTTCTCTGGGCAACACAGTCAATCCACAGAGACAAAACCCAAAAGCTCAAAAGGTCCTCCGGGATTTATTTGCTAGTCTGCAGCAGAATCATACGATAGATTACCGCTGTGGCCAATCAGTGCTTTTAAATCAGTGGTATTAATCTGGACTTTCCTAATATTACTTCTAGCCTTTGTTTCTTTCTGTTCTCCCGTGTTGTCCCACGTTTTCTCTGCCCTTTTCATCAGTCGAACAAAGGTGAATCCAACTGGGTTTCGGAGCTTACCATTTAATTAAAACACATATATTTAGTCAGTTATAGCCAGCCTACTGTTGAGAACGGGGAGGTGGGCGGGGAGATGAATCGGAATGTTGCCGTGACAACATGAGGCCAGGGCGAAACGGTCTCAGAGACGATATAATGGCTCCGCCGCCCGTTCTGAATGGCCCAGCCTGCGGATGCCCTTGGGCAGGACAAGATATTTAGAGAGATGAAGAGACACAAAGAGGCGCATGATAATGGCATGAAAGAGGACAAGCTGTTTTATTATTCCTCGGGTATAAAGTTAGACCTGGACTGACTGGAAGTTCATCGTCAGGTGTGCAGTGTGTGTGTGTGTGTGTGCGTGTGCGTGTGTGTGTGTGTGTGTGTGTGTGTGTGTGTGTGTGTGTGCGTGTGGATTGCACCGGCTCTCTGTTTGGTTTGGAGTACAAACACAGCCCTCGTTTATCAGGACATCAAACTCCACAATGTGATACTCTATAAATATGACTTCCTGGAGACTCCTTGCATCTACAAACATGTGCTCAACATGAGTCTGGCAACATATTGCACGTTGTTCTGTTTGACCCTTCCCTGTAATCTTTTTTCAACCAAATATGGATGAATCATGCTGAGTATGATTGGTCATGTAGGTGTGTTTCAGAGGGAGAGCGGTTCTTCCAGATGAGTTACGTTCACCTCGTTTTCAGGATGGAAAATCCTCAAATCCTTTAATAAACTCAAGATTCGATGCTGTTCTTACTGGACACAAAACCAGAGTCTTAATGAAAAGAAGATGAGTCTTCTGCTGATTAAAGGTTTTTAAATAAGAATGAGAGTTTATTATTATTATTATTAGTAGTAGTATCATCCTGCTGCTGTGTTCCAGTAACGGTCAAGTCTTCCATCACATAGTTTTGGCAGACAGGAATTTTTCCTCCGACTATGACAAATGTTGCTGAAAGTTTTATGCTCCGACAGCATGTCAGACGAGGTGAAAAGCACGTCTCCTGCTGAGAGGGCATAGCTGACCGGTCACATCTTAGTCATATGGACACACAAACGGTTCAGCTAACAAGAGAAAGACTGAGAAGCACTCAAACCCAAGTCTCTGTATGCATCTGGGAAACATTTATGTGCAAGTATATTTAGCTTTTTTTCCACCCATTTCATCAATCTCATTCAGTCTCTCTACTATCATGTGCTGCAAATCAAGACTTCTGAGAAGAGCTCTTAGCCGGAGACACTTAACTGTAAACTTGTGCACAGAAACGGGAAAAATTTTGACCTATACACACATTACGGTCACACACTAAGAATATTTTACATGCATGCGCATCTATTCACAATTTACACACGTTTCCTTATGCTGGACTGCCAGACTAATCTGAATACAGAAATAATTTTACAGTTTCAAATTACAGTTTCTGTCACAAGCTTAACCTCGTCATTTCTTAATCACTCTACATGGTGCCGGTTTGTTACGTCTCTAAAATACCATTGCTCCCAACTTCCTCTTCTTTACTGGATAATTAATAAATATAAAGCATTACAATGACCTCAAATTTAAGCATGAAACTTTATCATCACCAACTCATTGAGCTAAGCACTGATGCCGAGTTTTGGATTCTAAATATAACATCACCTCTCAGTAACTCTCCTGTGTTTCTCTTTTTTATTATTACATTTCAAAATTTCAGCAAAGCAATGAAAAAAGGTTGTTTTTTTTATTATACAAAAACTATCCAAAAAAAAATCCCAGAAAACTTTGTCCTGATAGAAATATTTGTTTACACTCAGATTGTGTCTGAGAAAATTAACACGCAGAGATTTGACAAAAGCAAAAAGGACATGAGCCGACAGGTGGCTTCAGCGCAGAAGGTTGAAGATTGAGACAGTCTGACTGAAGTCTGTCGACGTTGGCATGCCCACATTTGACCCCAGAAGAAGCACTGGAAACGGATGGGTTTCAGGAAAGCGTCAGCCAATCGCAGGCAAGCATTTAAACACCTACAGAAACAGGTATTTTTATCCCATTAATCTGCCGTCGCCTCTCCAGGGACATGGCGGAGAGCAGGCAGCTTCCTAGGACAGAAGCAAAGCATGAATCCTTTCCTTGCTGCCTTCAATAATAATAAAGAACAACTCATAATTAACGTAAATGTCAACAAAATCCTATGCAACAACTCAAAAAAAAACAAAAACACAAACTCAAATGATAAAATGCTACTTGTTTGGACCAACATGACTGTATTCTAGAAAGCTAGTTAAACAGTGCAAGACCAAGACTCCAGTGGCTTTCCTGTATCTGTTGCTGATCTGAACGACTAAACCAGAACAAGGCTGAGGAAGATAAGAGCCATTTAGCAACTCAATAGATTTGCAGTAATCCCTGCCCTCTGGGTGATTTGGACTGAGCAGAGAACTGAAGCGCAGACGTCCTCAGGGAAGCGCGTACGGCTGGCAGCTGAGGGGTCTGTGTCCGGCAGGAACGTTTGACAGGTGAGACCCTTCAGCTTCAGGTGGCCACAGCTGTGTGCAAAGGCTCATGCCTCGCCACCATGTGCTCAAATAAGTAAGACGCGTCACACTGCGTAGGCGCCAACGTTTCCAGATTCGTATCTCGGCAGCCTCTTCGGCATCTAAAAGATCAAAGTCTTATCGGTAGCCCACAGATGTGATTGGCTCTGCTTTTATAGTCAGAAATACAGTTGCTCAACAGAATACACAAAAAGAAAAAGAAAAAAAAAGAGGCAACGGCAGAGTCTTCAAGTTCTTGTGGGATGCGAGAATATGGTGTTGAATCACAAAACCTGGGTCCGTCAGAGTTTTTGCTCACCGTCCCCCTCTGTGTTAAACGCTCCAATAAGAGAGAACAGGTTTGAACTCCACTGGGATGAAACATTGATCGTCTGCTGCCATTTGAATTCCCACATCCACATTAGTCAACAGATTAAGACTCTTTTGGAGCGTTGGTAGCGCTGTACGCCACGTCTTTATAACTTTAAGTCCAAATGTTTTATGTTGATGAAGTCTGATGAAGTGTGTTTTGTGTGTGTGTGTGTGTGTGTGTGGGGGGGTGTGTGTGTGCGTGTGTGTGTGGCACCTTGCTCGTTCCAACATCTCCCCCTGTCAATAGTGCTGATTCAGCTCATTACAGTCATGAAAAAAAGACAAAAAAAAAAAAAATCAATAAAAGTGAATTGAAGCTCAAGAGGTGCAGGGTTTTCTTCCTCGGCATTAAATGTCCGTCGTGAAAGGAAGTTAAGTCCCTTCACGGCCTCTGCTAATAGATTAGACACTTATTGATCCAGGGTGGCTTATAGGTTTCGTTTAATGAGCTTTCCAATACAGAGAAACAGTTTTGGTAAATTGAAAACTATTGAAATGAGTTATAATGGGCTTCCTTCTCTCAAGTCTGACTACAAATATAAGGAATCTAAAAAAAATGAGAAAGCATTTCAAGCTGAGACGGTTATTATTCTTTATGTAAAATAAATGAAACGTTAATTCGCCCAAGAATCGAAAGCAGGTCAAACCGTTCCCAGTTACATTTTGTTTAATCCACAAAAACCAGCAATTATTTATCACAGTAAGCAACGGGCAAAAAAGCTTCGACTTCAAATGCGGCTCTGATAAAAATGACAATTTTACCTTTATAACATACAATCGCTTTTCTCTGCCAAGCTTCAGCACCATGGACAGCACACAAAGAGAGGCTTTTACACCAACTTTTACCAACTTAGATTTTCAATCATACCACAGCTTAATATTATACACAAATTGTGTGTGAAAACTGACGAAAGAAATCCTGCATACACAAAAATTATTGATTTCTATGACAACGTTCAGCCCATTTAGGTTTCCGCTGTCCGTTTTTGTACCTACAACACACAACTAACTGCATGGAAGAAAACAAGCAGGGAAGAATTAAAGCTCCACAAGGTTTTGAATTAGAATGGACATAATTGAGGATACAGAAAATGCAGTGGAACTGCACAAAATGAAAACATATCATTTCAACATCTCGATAGAAAGTGTGACGTCAGCTCCAGTACAGAAAGCAGAAAAACAAACAATAGGTTCCAGATTGTCACTTTAGCAGAAATCAATATGAAGGCTGGTTGATAAGAAACCAGCGATGCTGGAATGCAAATTCAGAACGTAGCTTTGAGTTAATCGTACCAATTTGTCTTCAGATTTTGTGCTCTGAAAAGTAAAGTGTGGAACCAGGAATACAAGTAAAAGTTTGACAATCCAACTTCAGCAAAATATATTCATGCAAGTATTTACCACATTACGTCTCATTAAAGTTAAGCAGTATTTAAGGTTTTCTTTTAAATTTGTTGTAGGTGCTATTGTGTTTAAAAAAAAAATAAATTTTACCATGTACCACTGCAAAATCAAACAGAAAAGTTTACTTAGATTAAAATAACAGCTCTTTGGGGGGAAAAGCACGATTAGGCCAAACAACAGGCTTATATTGACTTTTCATTCCATTGTTGAGTCTTGTGAGTTTTTTTTCCAAAGATATTCGACATTTAAAACTTAATACTTGAAGTTCCCTCTGCCTCAAACTATGCGGCCAAACTCAACAGCTCTATTCTCCACTTTAGGCTACACAACAACAACACTGCTGAGATAAAGTGCACCCTTGCCAAAAATGTTGTTTTGACGGCAAAATTATTAAAATAATTAAAAAGGAAAAAAAATCCATCTGTGCAAAAAAGCTGAACCATAATGGACAGAACATTCTTTACAGATCATAAAGATGTCCCAGTTTCGACTAATTGTGAACACATTCTAATAATCACACAAAATTCCAGGTAGTGAAAACTCCTAACATCTTAAATAAGAAAGTCCAATACATTTTTGTTATTTTGCTTATTGCGGGACAGGCAATCTGTCACAATATGCACCCGGACGCTTTGTATATTTCGCTTTTGAACACCTGCCATGGCAGGTTGATGTTGTGACAAAACAATGGTTTCATTTGCTAACATCCAGCGCCAACCAGGTGCAGAGGTCGCAGGCGCCTCGCCGAGGCCAACTGTCTGTCTCAATTATGCTTTCACTGAAGGTCAAAGTGCAGCTGTGTGTGCACGGAGGCAACTCGCCTCTCTCTCACACACACACACACACACACACACACACACACACACACACACACACACACACACACACACACACACACACACAGCCCGGGTAATCGCATCCGCGATGAAGTGCGGACCTCATCGTGTTTTATATTTTAAAAAATCGGAGTGTTGCAAAGCTCATCACCTACATGACGAAAACATTGCGGTAATGTTACATCATCAAACCTCGAGACGTTCAAAACCCAGTAATTTAGATGTTGTGTTCCACTTGGCTTTTATTAGCCAAAAAATAATAAAAAAAACATTTCTAACGTGGGACTCCATAGTTTATCTGAGCTTAAACCAGTTCAATCATTTCATGTTGGGCAAATCCATTCATGTGTGCTCATGTCAGCTCAGCTTTTGCAGACAAACTCAAGAAAACTAGTAAAACTGAAGCAACAAGCAGGGATGAGAAACAGCACAAACCACTATGATCATCAAACTAATTAGAAAACATGCTGCATGGTGTTGAAACAGGAGCATGCACAGCATAAAGCACAAGGTTTGGCCTTGGTGACAAATAACTTCCATTAAAATCTGCTGTGTACTAGTCCATCCTGGTTTGTAAACAATATTGCATTTTCTTTTTTAAACTTTCTATTTCTCTTAAAGAATTTTACATCAAACGCTCTTCATTGAAAGTGGAGCCAATGTCAAATTCTGTGCTTGTGTTCACAAACTTGTGAAGAAAGCCAATTCTGAATGAAGTCAAATACTCATCTGTGTTCGTTTTAAGGCTTTAAGGTTATATTTTTCTATACAAACACCTGCTTTGGTTTGCCACGATTTGAAAAAGCACAAAAGATGATCACTAGAACTGCTTTACACTTCACAGCTGCTTTCCACCATTTTCACTTTATCCAGAGGGAGGGAAAATGGCCCCTACGTTCTTTTTTCTGCTCTGGATGCAGCAAACATGCAGAAGGTTTAAGTTCTTGTTTTGTGACGTTGCGTTCATCTGATGCACCAGATGGTTTTTGCATTCATTGCTTCATATGGCCTGTATAACGTATTTTACACAGCTAATTAGACTCAAGTCTTTTGTCTCTGTTGGAAATCTGAAAGGCTGAAGTCTCTTAAGCCTGTGAAAGAAAGCAGGGATGGAAAATAAAAGATAATTTAAGATGTTGCTGCAGAGCAGGATGAATCGCAAAACAGGACAAGACAGCCATCTTGTGTAGAATCTGAAGGTATGGTGGTTACTTAAAAATAATATAAAGAGAAAAACCAAAAGGAGGGGGTTTAAGTACAACAGATGGCAGGTCGTTTAGAAAAATCAATACAAGGAGGATGAAAGAGGGGATTTTGGTTCTCTCTATATGTTTGCTAAGGATCCCATCTACGAGTTTCCAGACTGTTGCGAAGACGAACGTTTGTGCCGCAGACAAACGTAACAATTACGTACTGCGATGCAACACAGTTTTCTGATTTCATAAAAAAATCTAAACGAGGTATTTAATGTGAATGGATAAAAACATTTCTTACAATCAAGAGTCGCTTAATTGGGGTTCAATGTGCTGGCAGGGTTTAATTGGTTCCTCTTTTTAAATTAGAGGCTAAATTAAACAAGGCCAAGAAAGAAAGCACAGCATCCCCTCATAAAGATTTACCAAGAGCCCCTAAAATGATTTATTCTTATAGCAGCAGAACAATCTCACAAGAGTTTCACAAAAAATCCACTTTTAACACTTTTATCTTAAAATCATCCACTACAATTATTGGCAAACATACCAGTAAACGTTACAGCAGCAGATTTTAAATCTATTTTCTTTTTTGAAGCTGATTAAGTTTTAGTAAACTTGTGACTTCCTGGCTCAGCGTAGCATAAATGACAAGGTGAGACTAAGGTTTGAGGTGATCTCCATAAGTCTTCAAGCAGCGACAGGATAATGCCTACTAACCAAATATTAGCAATGAAATGCTAATGCTAATGCTCAAAAGATAAAGGCTGGATCAGGGCCCTGAGTTAATCTTTCCACGACACGGTGAAATTATGCTACTGTGACAAAAGATGCGTTTTCAATCCTTTGAATGAATTTTACCTTGGAAGGCAAAAAAAACGCAAAAAGCATTGCATTATGCATGAGGACAGCCTCATAGACTTAATTTTGTTAAATTGTTTGGAAAACAGTGTAATCAGTAGAAAATGGCTGACAAAAAAGTTACGATTCTGACTTTCACACTACAGTTGTCAGGGTGTGAGCTGCACCATAAAGCTCATTTACACTTTCTAATCACACACGCAGCTGTGCAGCAGGAAGGTGTGCTGCTGCACAGCTGCACACCTTCCCTGTTTCCTTCCGCTCCCTTCAGCTGCTTTACCTGAAATGCGTGCGGGTCCGTGTCGCATATTTATGCACGTGCGTGATTGTGCGCATGCAACCGAGAAATTGTTTCCCCTTTGTTCCGTTTCATCGGCGGAGGCGTCGTCACTGTGCCATCTGCTCCGGAGTTCGACTCTCTCCGCGGTTACGTTCCGCTAAACGTGAACGAAATGAGAGCCGGGGGCGGGAGGCGTCGTCAGGTGGAGCAGAAACTCAGATCAATCACTCGACACAAAGATGCAACTTTATGAAGACATGCCGAGGCTTTGAGCACAGCAGCCAGTGCTAGTCAGCTGGCAACTTGGTGAAGGTTAGTTGGTATAATCAACAATTTACCAACGAGTGGGGAGAGGATCACAGGATCCAACTCTTCTATCCACAAAAACAAACACAAAACAGAACATGAAAACTATCACTCAAACTCTTTTTTTTTTTTTTTTTTTTTTTTTTGCCATGCTTTAATGACGTAAGGATTAATATGTTTTCAGAGCAAACGTTTTGATGTCGTTCCATAAAAAACCCATTTGTGACTAATAGCATCATCGCAGTGAATCATTTACTGGTCAACCTGGACATTTTCCACTGGTACTTTTGCCAAAAACGGGGCCATAAGCAGAGCAAACAGAGCAATTGTGTGATAAAAGCAATCGCGTTGGAGCATTCGCTTAAAGTCGGAGACGAGCTGATCGGGTTTTCTTTGACGTCTGACGCGTCAGGTCTGAAAGTTTTTTCTTTTCCTCCATCAGAACATATTCTTCAAGAATGCATTATGTTTCAGTCCATTTGATCAAGTCGTGCTGCACTAGTGACACTTTTTATTGTGGAGATGAAATATGAAAATGCATTGTTTATTTTGAAATGCTGACTCCTCCCAGTTGCTTTATTACACCCTTTATGGCAGACGGGGCTTTTCCTGGTCTGACCTGCTAATTTTAACTAATTTCATCTCATTTATTCTAGAAAATAATAATAAAAAAACAAATTTTCTTGTGATTAGTTTTAAACTCGATTACTTTAAAAGCTGTTGGTTAATGCATTCACATGACTTCTTAGATTTCCAGCATTTATGATTCAAACTTGTTGTCATGATTTAACTAAAACCAACCAAGCAGAAGTTAATAGATTCTGATATCTTGCCGATTGATTGCTGGATCTCCACATTTATGGCTCAATATGTCAGTAAGAACAAACAAGCAGTACTTTAAAAATATAATGATTAATAACCGAATGGTAAAAATAAACTGGGATACTTTATTGCATCTTTCAGTTAAGGCAGAGACGTAAAATCTGGAAGCAAGTATCCATTCACTGGTATAAAAGTAAAGTTTACTTGGCTGTCAAGCGGAGGGACACATTAAGTTTTTTGAACTGATGTTTTTCAAGTTCAAAAAAAGCTCAGCATTCATCACAACTCCCACAACAACTCCACACGGAAGGGGGTTAAAAACTAATAACGTAATAATGCCGCTAATTGGGTGGAAAATTACATTTGGAACAAAGCGCCTACCCTGCTGAGAAAATGTGAGAAGTGTTCCTGTGGTCTGTAGATGCCTAACAGCAGGCCTGTAACAGGGAATGTTAAAATACAGGTGTGTGTGTGTGTGTGTTTGGGTGTGTGCGTGTGTGTGTGTGTGTGTGTGTGTATTAGTGATCAAAGTCATTTTCAACTGATTTAGACATAAAAACAATGCATCGTTTCTGCAGAGATCCATAGCTGGGATTAGCAAACATTGGCAAGAAGCAGACCAGGTGTAAATATGAAAATAACTTTTGTGTTTACGTACAAAAACAACGCGGGCATCGTTTTCCAAGCCAGCGAAACATCAGTGGCATCAAAACGTCCCGGAATAGAAACGCTGAGGTTCCAGAAGCGAAACCTGAGTGCTGGGGAGCCGATTGATGGAGCTGGGTGGCTTTAAATCAGCGCAGACGGAGGCTTTGATTACACAGCTCACAGAGATACCTTCTAAACAACAAAGCTCCTACTTGGACGTGAATCTGAACTGTGCTGGTTACAATAGAAGTTCTCCACAATCCCCTGACAGGCACAAGGCAGAGTTTGTTCAGTAAAAGAGAGTTTAAGATGATTTATCCGTCTATGTCGAATGTAGTTTTTGGTGCTCTGGGTTAAATACCACAAAAGAAATGGATATCAGAGCAGGCGCAGGAGGAATACTTTGGTAACTGGCCAGCTAATTCATGAAAAGCTTAAGGCCGCTACCTGAGTAAAGAATAAATAAATATTTTCCCATTGAAAAAGCCTGCTGGTAAACAGGATTAGTAATTTTACAAGGTCAATATTAATATTTAGACAATTTCTGTAATGCAACGACCAAACATCCAAACAACATGCCTAGTTTATGTAATGTTTAATATTCTTATGTTTGACGTTTAGTGGTGAAACTTTGATCAAAGGCCTGGTTTCTTAAAGAGAGAGAGAGACCCGATGTCAAGTTGTTAAATTGCAAAATCTAATTTCCTTTAAGTCATATTTGATATGTACGGCATTTTTATGCTAACTCAACAATTACTTGATTTTATATCAAATAATTTCATGTGGCTGGAAAACACATAACTGCAGTAGCAGTGTTACTAAAACAAACAGGTTTTATTTTATTTTTAACATTTTGGTGCTTACTGCACAACATGCGACTGCCAGGTGTAACATCTGAACACACGACTGTCCCTGCCAAGAGGATACAGACACATTCTGCATTCGGATGGTTATAAAGAGTCACCAGAGGACGACACAGACAGTACAGTACGCAGATTAAAAGCCTTTTTGGATTTCAGAGCCTTAATAATCACTTAATCCTCATTGATACGTCTCCCTGGTATTGGTGCAATTAGAAATGCAAGTCTGATGAAAGGTCATGTGGGTAGAAAAAAACGTAATAATGGCGGATGAAAGTGTGTAACCTCAGGAGTCTTAGAAGATAACGTTTGTTTTAGAAAATAAATGAGTGGAAAAGTCAGCTTATTAACAATAAATGTGTAATGACCTGGACCCTGTCTGCTCGAGTACCAGAACGTTACACCACAGTAATCCCACAACCAATGCCAACTTGGAATCAGTAAAAACCATTAAAGCTCCTTTGAGCACAGCACAAAATGTTTTGGAACTCCATTACAGGTTTTATGTTTTGGTCATGTAAAGCACTTTAAATTGCCTTGTTACTGAAATGTGCAATACAAATAAATTTGCCTTACTAAGATCCATAACTCTTAAAATTGTCCTTAATTAATGATCATGTAATGAAGAGTTCAAACACAGGGAAAGGGCAATGTAATGTAATAATAATGTAATAAAAAGTCTGGCCATTAGGAGCATAACTTGACATCCACTGTATGAGTTGATGTAGGGTATTATTATTATTTTTTTTAAACTAAGAATCCCAGTTATGCAAATCAATAAAGTGTCCTAAAAGACCAGCATAGTGTTATCTAACCCAGGTTCCATGGATCCATTTACTGACTGTTTTTAATGCACGTCGTAGAGTTGGTCCAAATACAAAAAAAAAAAAAAATCCAAAATTGAGTTTTCACGCTGGAAAGGGCGTTTCAGAAATCTCAAACTCTGTCCCAACAAATCTGTTCACAATAAATTCAGCTAATTTCATTCTTGAACTCAAGATCATTTAAAAATAAAATAATAATCCTTCAGTTTAGCACCAATAAGAAGCTCTAAATCAGGGGCTAATTTTACGGTTGATGGCAGCAAACGGTTATTAACATTTTCACACTGCTTACACGTCGGTCGCAGCTTCTCTGTCAATGTTTATGTTTTCTATTGAGTATCCTAAATGCTGCCAGACGACAAACTCAGTGGTGTAGGGAAGCGTTCAGTAAGAGGATTAGTGGAATATTCACAACAGGTCAACTAAAGGACCACTAGGTGCCGTTCCACTTCAAATGCTGCCAAAACATCGACAAGAACTTCTACTTAGTGGTCAGTCAAGCAAGAGAACGGATCCTTAGCCGACAATCAATGCCGTATTATGTGACCGTGACTCTGTCAGCTGAGGCTTTACTGGTGAGGGATCAATGACCTGCAGTCACGACTTACCGGATCATACAGAACATAAGGGATTTACACATCAATGCTTTTATTCCAAAGCCCAATAGGATGTCTTTAGATCAGCTAAAAGAGCGTCCTTCAGCGCTAATAGCATCTTCCAGCTTTCTCTGAATGAAGATTAGTCATTGCAGCTTGATGTACACACAGGTTATGTCATGTTTCCCTATGTTTGCAGGGACTTTACATTGACTCCCATTCATTTCTACAGCCTAACCAAGACTTTTACCCTAAAACTAACTCAATTCACAGCTAACTAGGGCTGTTGTAAAAGAATATTTTAGTAATCGAGTACTCAATTGAATGTTATTTTCTGCTCTTTAGAATATTTTAATCCTCTCTCTCTCTCTCTCTCTCTCTCCATTCGCTCCAAAACCGTGACGCTACGCTTCCGACAGCAGAAAAGCTGTCATACTCCAACCATCGCGCCACAAAATTCAACAATCCTTATTTGTCCCCAAATCTTGACAAAGCGCCGCACAACTCAACTCCATGCTGCTAGCACTTCACAACAACTCATAGGGGGACGCAAGAGCGCTGCCCACCACAAATAATGATCCGGGCGGAACGCAGTGCGCTGCATAAAAAAACATAATTTAACGAAGCCTCGAGGCAGTTAAATGTTCCTTGAGGAATTTTAATAATCAAGGTATTCGAATCATTTGAGGAATCAGCCCTGGACCTAACCTAACCACTAACCCTACAAAAAGCAATGCCCTAACCCTATCCCTAAACCTTACCTTTACCCTTTTCCTAACCCTAACCATCACATACCTAACCCTAACCCTAACCAAAACTCAATTCATACCTTAGCCCTAAATCTGACCCCTGACCCAAAAACAGGGTTTCCCCTCGTGGGGACCAGGCTCGGGTCCCCACAAGGAGCAATTGGTCCCCACGTAGTATATGTCAGGAAAATCATCCCCACAAGGTATTACAAACAAACGCGCGCGCACACACACACACACACACACACACACCCAAACACACACACACACACACACTTCTTCACACCTAAAATCACAATGTGTATTACGTAGGTAATTTTAGAGCTGTTATTTTTACCTTTTCTTATCTCTATTTTGTATTTACTGCATGATGCAGTTCATTCAAGTTGTGTGTGTAGCACAGCTTGGCTTGTGCCCTTCTGTCTGAGGCAGCTTCTGCCTTGAAATCTTCAGGTTTGACGGGTGACTTCTGGAAGAACGACGGGGGCTGTACCGACAGCCAGGTCGACTAATCTCTGCTGTGAACCCAGCTTGGTGTGACCTTTGATAAACAGCAGCTAGTATTTACACCACAGCAAGACTGATAGCCTCTGCTTTCTCTGACATTTACAGAAAGGGGTTTTGGGTTACCTCAGGCAAGCAAGCCATATGTACGCATGTTTAGAAAGAAAAAGAGAGCTTTACACCAATGAAATTATATCCCTTCTAATACCCACATTTGCTCTTTACTGGCCGATGACTGCATATCAAAACAGTTTATTGAAAAGTATCAAATTGTCAGGTACATTATTATGTTGGCTTAACAATCGGTTCAACGTATCTGCCTTTAAATTCAACAGGACACCACGCTGCATATTGTTAACAGTCAACTCCAGTGTCCCCCCCCCTTTCGACTCTCACATTAATGTTTCAAATGTATTCGCGTCAAGTTTATCTTGGTCGTGGATATTTTGTCCCAAAAGCAGTTTCTACAAGACGGCTGTCAATGCACCGTTTACAGGATAAACTCCTACCAACGTCACACCAGATGTAAAAGGAAAACTGTTGCTTTCATGCAGAACACTTCTGACATGCTAGGCTAACGTTAGCATTTACTTTATTTTGGTAAGACTTGTTCATTCGGTCATAAGAAGTCAGTGAATCATTTCAGTTAATCTTCTGTTACATTTAGTCCTCAATGATTTGCTTTGAATGCTGTGAAACGTAATGACTAGTGTTTCAGGGGACAAACCATGACTGAGGAGAGAGAAAGCAGCAGCACAAACCTGTGTTTGTAAGATCACGTAAGCAAAACACGGCTGCACAACGAGGGATTGGAGGATTCATTTAGCCTGGGACTGAAGCCAGCGTAAAATACCTTGATAAGGCCCTGACAAGGATGTGGAAGTCAAGACCATTTTACAACTTGAATCGACTAAAATGTTCACCAATTCATAACTCCAAACTTCTGTTCTGACATGAAGGCTTCCGCTGTCAAAAAACAAATGAAAGAAACAAATTTTACTGTTTAAAATCACAAAGTTTGAGCACCTGCCACTATGAATAGATGTTCTCGAAATTACACTAATAAGAGCGAGAGCGATGCATTATTCAGTGAATCAGCACCTAACGGCATCTGCTTAGGCTGGGTCGAGAGATAACGTGTACGGACGGCGCTTTGATGTACAGCTGGAAGTCAGTGAAAACGGACTTTGATGCCTAATTGGATAAAAGCATTTTTTTTTTCCATCTCCTAAACGTGTACAACAAGCAAGGCGAAATAAAATAAAACAAAAATATTAATTACAGTTTAAAGTTAAACGTCTTTCCCCAAAGCAACCGTAAAAAAAATAAATAAATAAAAATGTGGATAAACAGAAAAATGAAACTGTAATTCACTAGCCCTTCTGCTATCAGCATATTTTCCATCTGTTCACTTTCGGTGCCTTTTCTCCATTTATCTCCCATAGGAAACAGAACCTGAGCTCATCAGCTGTGTACGGGAGCTCCTTTACAGGAATTTATTTTCTTTAGCTTTTACATTTAAAGTCTTACAGAGAAACAAGAACCTGAGGAAACCCATTTTGGAGAGGACGGGCGGTCAAGTCAGAGCAACTCGAAAGGGTGGCGCCTCCCTGTTTCAGTCCACGTAACATGTTGAGTCATTATTTTGGCTTAAAATATTAGAGCCGCTGTTTAAACATCAGCCATTTCGGATTAATAAAACAAGCCGTTCAGAAGAAGAAAATCTGGAACACGTCACCAACGTCACCAGCTAGACCTTAAAATGATTCCTAGCAGCCATCTGCAGTGCTTGGACTTGCTGGTTGTGGACACTGCTGGGTACAATCTGCATTTTAATTCACCCACAATGTGCCATAAATTTACAAGTCATAGACTGATGCAACAGGGCCGCAAAGAACTCCCTCTGGCTGTCACGGCGCTGCTCTTCCTCTTGGATAAAAGTCGCCTTCTGTCGTCGTGCATTTTATCTGAATGCATGCGCTTGTTACACAAACAGCCCCAGAAATATTCCAACATAACATCTACTGTCACTGGATACGACGACGCCGGCTCTGCCTGTGAGCACATACAAATATTTGCACACTCCTGCTTTCATACCAGATTGCATGTTTATAATAAACTTCGGTTGTGGCTACTTCTTTTTTTCTTTCCTCTTTTTGCAGCTCTTTAGAAGATTTCAATCCAGGCATCCTAAATGGAAAACGTTAACCTGAATCTGTCTGAGCAGATCTAGCACAAGTTGTCCTGAGAGAGCAATAGTTGACCTTTTCTCTGCATGCACCTGCTGCAGCACTTCAACAAGAAAGATGCTTGATGCCATGTTTAATAAATGGAGTAACTTCTTTCTTTGGGGAAAGAAAAACGACCGTTTGATTAGTTTTGTGTCCATCAATGCTATTACAGACTTAATTTCAAGGTTGGAGTCTTTGAAACCAATTTTATACTGATAGTTACCTACACAATGTTTTTTTTTAAGTAAGAATGGCTGAAGTTATTATCACTTAATTTCATCATACACAGATGCTGGAAGAAAAGAAAATCTCAGCTGGGATGCCAACAGCTCAGACAGGACAGAGTGAAAAATGTTTGTTTCTATAGGATACAAGGCTTTCTTAGTAGATGTAGTAAAACCTTGACCAGAAAAAGAAACAAAAGCTTCAGTTTTCTCAGCTGAATAATTTCCAGGTTATACATCAAGAATGTAGAGAACTGTCTGATTTAGCAACAAAGGCAGAAAGACCACACAAAATGTCCAGAGAGTCCAGGGCCTACAAATACACACGCTACTGCTGTAAACCAACTGGTGTGACGCGTGCGATGCAAAAAGAGTATTTCCTTTGCCGTTTTGCAAAACGCAACTGAAAAAGCTAAAATATTATTGAAAAATGTGAGTTTGTTTCAAAATTACTGCTTCTATAAATCTAATTAATTTTCGCAATTCCTATTTGCTTGATTTTATGGTCCATGGAAACTTAAAGAAAATCTGATGGCTCCCAATGTCGACATTATCGCCACCTGCTGTTACAGGACAGTCACTGCTGCAAATGTTTCAATAAACAACAAAAAAAATCTTGTCTTGGTGGATGGGAGGGGGGGACATCCAGAGAAGTGCAGCTGGAGCTCCGATGTGAAATGATGGAAAAACCATCCACTGAACATCAGCTCATTTTGCAGCAAATCAAATCTGTCAACTCTATTACTTCTGCTGGACAAATGGCTGAAAGGACAGCATTGTTCAGGCACCACAGCACACCAATCAGTTTACCCAATTTCATTACGTAACAGCAACCACATGAAATGATCTGTCAAAATTTTAAACACACACACACACAAGGAAGAATTCAAACCAAGAACGCTGGAAAATTTGCCTGAAGGAAAAAGTAAAAAAAAAAAAAAAAAAAAAAGTATCCTTACACATCTTCCACCTATGAATGGCTCTGTATGTCAGTTTGCACTTTTTGTCTGTAAAGTCATGAAAGGGTTTAAAAATAGGCCAGGCATGCGCACAGTGACACAGTATGCTGTGGAACTACAGCGTGGTAGTCAACATCTGTCATGTTAAGCTAAACATGGAAAATTTTTCACTCCCCAGAGTGTCTGTGCGCACGAGAGCGCGCGCGTCTCATATGGAAGCACTTAGCATGTAACTACTACATACACACACAATTGTAAGGAAGATGAGATAAGCTCCACATGTGGTTTGGTTTGATTTTGTGAGGGATTCCCTTTCCTCTTTTTTTTTGCCCCCCCCACCTTTGTTTGCACTCGGGCACGCTGTGGACAACCCACGTATGTTCCTGCCACTCACTCTTCTGATACAATTTAATTTGCAAAGGGCTCCGCTGTGGAAAACAAATAATCTAATTGTAAATAACTCGAGGAGGAAACAGGGCCAACTATGCATCCGTCTGTCTTACTTAAGCCAGCAGTTTTTACTTACCCCAGACCATCCTGGTCAATTATGTATGAAACTGGAGAAAACAGATGGAGGGGAATAGAAGGCAGACAAAGTGGATAAAAAACAAGATTTCAGATATTGAAGTAGAAAGGAAGGATCTGTGTTGTTCATTTGCTCTCCAGCCAGGTGTGTTTCTCTGCCTCTCTGTATTAATGTTCCTTTCACCGCAATCGTAGTAACAACGGGGAAGATGCACATAGAGAGCTCCGTTTGTGGCTAAAATGGGAAAAACTGCGACTTAAAAACTGCAGACCAAAAAGCTTCAACGCATGCAAGGACAAAAAAAACACTAACACACACACACACGAAATAAACTCCCACTTCATTACAGCGCCACTGTTTCAATTAACTTAATTCTTGCATTAATAGGCTGGACAGGGACATGCGCAGCAGAGACTTTGCTGCAGTGAAATGATGCAGCAGTCTCAGCATGCTGCACATGTGATTGGGGGGAAGTGAGTCTGTGGGTTCGTGTGAGTGAATCTCCTCTCAGGCAAGATGTTTCTGCATGTTCGTTCGTGCGTGTGCGTGCGTGCGTGTATGTGTGTGTGTGCAAGTGGGGTGGCGGGTGATAATACAATATTAATGCTCCCTGATGTGGTGTTGCACTAGTTTCACATCAAAGAAAAGCAGAGAGCCGATACAAGCTTCTTACACGGCACAACAAAACGCTGCAGGGATGAGTTTGGACGCGGGAGCCTTTTGAGTAATGACTCCACATGCCATGGAGGTGATGACATGTTTGTTAATGACGCTGTAGATTTTCCAGAAGTCACCAATTAATCTACATTCGGCAAAACTCATTCACTAGAGACTTTGCAGCAGGGGCTGCACCGATTTATCAGCGCTGATTTTTTTTGTGAGATCAGCGATCGGCCAATACTTAAGCCCCTGCAAAGTTCTAAAAATCAACCACAGTCTTCTTCTGCTCTCCCATGAGAGACAGACTGGCCAACAAGGTCATGTCCGCACGTTTGCAGTTAACAACAGTCACCCCACGGTTACCAACTCAACAACTTTCTTGCGATATTTGACGATATTTCGTCAAAAATCGGAATCAGCAGGTCAGGCATTTTAACGATCGGTAATCTGCGATTGGCCAGAAAACTGAAATTGCTGCACCCCTACTTTGCACACTTTCCTCCAAACAAAGCCTTTCCATTTTAATCCCAGAATAAAACAAAGTTACCAAAGCCAACTTCTGGGTTCAGACAAGTTCCTGGTCAGCAACAATTCAGTGACGTTTTGGCATGAAACAATTTCTCTGAATGACTGTGTGACCGTCAGCAGAGGAAAATCGTTTCTCTCTGCTGGAGCCATTGAGGTCTTTTATTATTTTTAATGTATTCTTTTTCTCTGACTTTCTCTCTTGCCTGACCCTAGCTTTGGTAGATTTACCTGTTATGTTCACCTGCCGTTTCAGCCAAACCTCTGCGTGGTGAGAGATCTCTAAGCGTTCTTTTTGGGACATTGCCACCAGCAGCAACATCACTCGAATGACTTTGAAACACGACGAGGAGAAGCTGCCCAACATTTCCGAGCTCAACTTTCAAATGTGCTGCCACCAAATCAAAAAGTCGTGGATGGTGAAAGAGAGGTTAAACAGAGTTTAAGCACTTGGCGAATCCTCACAGTTCCTTCAAATGTTCTTCCCCTGCAGTAAAAATAAATGACCGTTGAGGGTAATGACTCATTGGGATTTGTTTATTCAGGTGTGGCCTTAAAATTGATTGCTTAAAATATATATTATAGAAAAAAACACTAAAAGATTAGCTGTATCTTTCAGCCATATCTTTGAAATGGAAAGGCATGGACGGTTATCATTTATCTAGAACTGTAAAGATAGATTGCAAACAGAACGTTATTTTATTTTAAATATTAAAATGTGGATTGTAACAAACTGAAACCTACAAAAATATTGTAAAATATTGTGGAATCGTTTTTAGGACATACCAAACTTTAAATGATTGTGATCTGACGCCTCATATTTGGTAACGTCCAACAGTTCAAGTTGGACTTTTCCATCATACAGCGATGTAAAACTGTTAGTCAAATTGCTTGAAGGACTTTTCAAAGCAGATTTACGCTCAGTTGATCCACCTATTACTAGTTTCTGCTGCTTAACTCGCATTGGTGTAGTGTTATAATCTTGGATGGTTAGACAAAAACAAAAATGATGTCTGATCGCTGAATGTCAGATTTTCTTTCCATTTCCAATGTCAAATGAAGTCAAATTAAATAATCTAACAGAAATCGTGCAACCAGGTTTTTACTGGGGCATTCAACATCAGCGCTATAACAAACTAGTCGCCACAACTTTCAAATCCCTTCGACAAACACGGGGACAGAACCGAGTCTCTGGTCGGTACACATTCAATCCCGGAGCTAAATAAAACTCCAGGCCTTTGACATGTCCTCACATAAAAGCTATGACCTCTTTGCACTGCCACAGTGCATGAGCTCTGCAAACATTAGGAAAAAGTCGAACTGCGCAGCCCTGATTTGCTCATGTTGCTCTTACAACATCAAGCTCTGATTGTGCCCTCGCATGTGTGTTTTTATGTGTGCAAACTAGCGTGTCAGGTTCTCGGCAGCAAAAGCCTGAAGTCATGGAAAATATTCAGTTAGTTTACCCTGGTTCTCTAAACAATGAGACCTTTAAAGTGTGTGTGCAGGAGTGAGTGTGTGTGTGTGTGTGTGTGCGTGCGTGTGTGTGTGTGTGGCAGTAAGAGAGCAAAAAAAAAAAAAAAAAGTGTGGGTGATGTGAAAGGAAAAAGAATTTGAGTCAGAGGAAGAGAGTGTGATGCAGAGGAAAACATTTTTTTTCCCCCTTTCTATCAGCTTCGTCTGCCCTTCCTTGGCTGGAAAAGCATGTTTCCGTTGAAGTGTGTGTCTTGTGTTAGTCAGCAAAAAGGCCAAGGAAGGGAGCACAAGTGTGTAGATTCAGGTGTTTTCAGGTGCACTCCATGTCATCTTGTATTAACTTGTGCCATGTATGTTTCAGTTATTGTTTTGTATGCATTTGTTGTTTGTCGCTATGGTTTCTTGGTTATTTGTTTTTTTCTCTCTCTTTCCGCGGGTCTAGAAACAGATTTCTTGGTACTGTCTGTCTTGTATTCTCTCTCTACTCATCTCCTTTTCCCTACACTTTCCCCATTTGCTTTTGTCTTCATTACATTTGAATTAAACTTAAAGCCACCTATTGGGCTTCACCTCGCCACATGGACAATAATTTTGAGTGTGAACCTGCTGGACATAACATTTGTGCAACCAGCAACTCTTCAGATCATGTCAAAAATAAGGTAATTTACATTTTTCCATGCCATTACGTGACATCTTAGTTTGGAATATGGTTGCAGCCGACATGCAAAAATACGTGTGTGTTTCCAATGTGCCAGACAATTGCAATGATTTCACACAAGAGGAAGAAACGGTGGCCATCTCAACAACTCAAAAGACCAATGTGACATGAGTAGGTGTGAAATGGTAAAATGGAGCCCATGCTTGAATTTGGCAAAATGAAGCAACCGTTTACAACAGAAAAAAACCTGTAAAAGTAAGATCTTATGAAGAATAAAGAAAGCCAGACTTCTAATGAAAACATGAATGGTACAATATTATCGGCACGGTATCGGCCGATTGTAGCTGTAAAATTTTACATTGGACATTGGCCATTCTGTCAAAATAACTCAGATATAAAAGGCTTTGTTCTTATGTGACAAACCAGTGGCACAGCATAATATCTTTTTTTTTTTTTAACTGAGTGTTGTCTTTGTCTTAGAGAGAGCAAATGTCATGAATAAATTTGACATCAAGTTGAAAGTGTTACATCATTTTCAGCCTCCTTTTTAGCATTTGCATTTGGTAGCAGGCTAAATTGACAAAGCTAATGCAGTATTTTAATTCCACAGTACAGAAAGTCATATAGTTTCAGTAAGGAGTTATAGAAAAAAAAAAAAAATATATATATATATATATATATATATATATATATATATATATATATATATATATATATATATATATATATATATATATCAGTATTGGTATCGGTTATCAGCCAAATGAGTTTTAGTAGATCGGCATATTGGATATCGACTAACAATCCAATAACGTGGATCCCTAGTAAAATCTAATTAGTGTCTAAACTCAGTGAAAGCCAGAATTGATCTTTAAACACAAACCAAACATAGATGTACATACACAATCAAAAAGTAAAATCAGTCGTCAGAGAGACATTTGGCCTCATTTACAAGAGAAAAGAATTATGATAACTGGAAATATTTCGTATTCCACCACCACTCTTAAGAAAACAACATTGTTTATTGGAAGACTAGCAGGACCTCTAAGTAGTTGACTTCAGGTTGGCTTACTAAAGACATCCACTCAAATCTACCAGTAAAATCAGCTGATGATTCTCCTGTATAGACCTGAGATGAGACATTTCTCCAAGTCTCCTACTTCTTTGAGCAGATTTTCAACGTAAACTGCTCCTGTCTAAAACCGGAGGAAGCGACATGATTCCTACCTACAGCATGTTTTGCTCACACAAATCTAAAAAGGAGGTTCGTTTTGGCACTTTCACAAACACGTTATCCCTTCCTGGTCACCGGGGCGAGATGCATTTCAAGTTTCAAGCGGAAAGGGAGAGATGTATAAATATATTATTTTGGTTAGTCTTCCCCCTGCGTCTGAAGGACCCATCTGGAGCTGCCCCACTCGCCTGCCCGTCTGTATGAACAGCCCTCACTGACAACAGCTGCCAATCATCCTGCCAGGCCATTGGCCAATTAGGACAGCGTTGCCATGGTTACCTGCACACACTCTCACACGCTCAATTTTCACCTCCGATGGTGTCCGCCCACTCATGGCAAGGAGAGGGATAGAAGGAATATGAAAGGAGAGAGTGAGAAACGGGGCGGAGGAGACATGAAACGCTCCGAGCCAGCCCAGATAGGACAAAGACAAAGAACCGATGGAAGAGGTGAGCAGGAGTTGGGAAGTACAGGACGAACACAGAGACCATCAGTGCACTGAAGAAATGTGCTAATGGACGAGCATCCAACACTGCTCTTTTTCTCCATCAAAAGATGGAATTCATGTTTAGGATTTCGGCTCCTGAGCTAAAAATAATAATTTCTTCTGACTTTCTACAGTTTATCATTTTCTACAGTTTCTTCACCTTTTCCTTCAAGCAGAACAACAGGAAGAGCATTACAGCACATGCTGTGGTTTTATGTGAATTCATATAGCGTTGGGTTAATGTTGCTAATGTGGGACAATGAAATATAGAATCCTTTAAGATTTGCAAAAGAAAGAGAGTTTATTGGAGATGCAAAGGTGAGCCGGGGATGATCGCAACCCAGTGATCTGAAAATGTAAAACTCCACTTTTTTTTTTTTTCTGCTCAGTGAACGCATCGTGCTTAAGAGTTACCAGATCACACCAGCTGCAGCATCCTTTGGTATGAAGGTGTTTACTGTAAACAAGTTTAAAATGTAAAACACAGGAAGCACAAAAGATGTAAGAAAATGATGAAAGCATTGCCTGCAGAGGTGTGTCCTCATTAAGATTACCACAGAGAGAGCTAGATTTTGGCACTTTCATGTTCTCTCTCAATTTCATATTTTGCCATTTGAATCATCTTTATACCAAACTCCTGCTTCCTAGTAGTTATTGGAGATGTTTGGTGAAATGCACAAAGCAGCAACTGACCCAGAACCAGTTCAGTTTTGAACTTTGAACGCCGTTCTTGGAAAATGTCGTATTTGGAAATGTTGGCAGCTTTTTACATCTTCGTTCGTTACAGAATACGTAGAGAAACTGAAATTTGCAGTCAGCAACGAGCCATGAAGCTAATAATTAACATAAGATGCTAAGGTCAGATTAGCTACAAGAATGAAATTTGTTTTTCCTTCTGAAAGTTGGTAAAACATGGTTTTACAGCAGCTGCTCTGATTTTCTCTAAAAAAAAAAGAAGAAATCAAAATGAGCTCAAATTGATATTGAAAAGTGAAAAGCTTCACAGAAGCCAGGGATCAGCAATAAGTTGCACATTTCTGATCAATACATCTCTAATAATACACTCCAAAGTCTGGGAGAAGAATCGGGAAAGTGTGACCTAGTGATGGAACATCTACAACCTTGGGACGTAACTAATCATTTATAAAGCCTGCTTTAAGGATTTTAACTGAACAAGCCAAACGCCCGTCACAAAAGAAGTTCACTGTCTGTCAAATTCTTATTCACGTGAACCGTACCTTTTCCCAGGGAGTTCAGAGAAGATCCTGTAGAGAACATTTCTCCAAGTTGGATTAGGAAAACCTCGTCTGTTATGAGTCATACTTGGTCAGAGAACAATATCTAGAAAAAGAATGAATAACTTATTTCGCTACATAATCTGTTGCTATTGAACTGAAAGGATTGCACAAATACTGTGAGAATAAGCACCACTAGCGCACAGGCAAACTCTGACCAGACAGTATTACAGGGCATAAACATAATCCTGCTGTGGCAACACCAGATTTCTCTCTCTCACACACACACACGCACACACACACTCATCCATTCCTTTCTCTGAACACTAGCTGCCTTGAAGAGACCAATCAATAAAATGCTTCTTAAATTCCTCAGCTAGGCAGAGATGTAGAGACCTTGTCTGGAAGTTGTTCTCGCTTCTTGTTCATCCAATCTTTAATCAGCATGGAGGAAACTGATGTTAATATGACATGGTTGATGAAAGACAGTAGGAGGGGTGAAACAGAAGCGAGGCCACGACGTGTGCCACTGTGAAATCTCGCAAAGCGAGAACGGAGAGAGCAAGTCACGTGAAATGTTGACAGAGATTGAAAGTGAGTGGGGGGGAAAAAAACAAAAACAAAAAAACAAAGCTGGCGCCAGGTTTGGACAGTTTCTAGGTCTCTGTGGCAAAAATGCATTTTGTGGCATTCAAGGAAAATACAGGATGCATTCAAAGCATCGTTTTAAAGCTAGACATTTATATGAATGATATCTAATTTTGGGTGTACTTTAAAAAAAAAAAAAAAAAAACAAGAATGTGAAGGTGGTTGAAACGACCAGCTTTCATCACTTAGAGACAAGATGTCCAAAATATGATCTGGCTGCCGCCTGACATTTGGAAGGTGGACATGAAAACTCAGCCGACTTTCAGGGGCATAAATAAAACACTACAGTCAAAGGGAGAAATTATCCAAGCAAACCATGTTGGTGGGATTCTGAGTTGTTCACAAGTCAGAATGTATTCCAAATCTGGAAGCGCTGTTGTTGAGGCACGATGAACACTTGTGGCTTTGACAAATGGTGAACATGCAGGGAAACCAATGAGACTCAAGTTTAAACAGATTAGCACCAATTTAATGTCTGAAGTTACTTTCTGCTTCAGCTTTGCTGTCATCTGTCGTGGACTGGGGATCGGGTCAAACCGTCTTAGGCAAGCCTAGTGGACTGTACTTCCAACTTCACCTCTTGCATTCTCCAAATTTCCTTTTGTAATCCGAGTGGCGTTTGATTGCGAGACAGCAATTTTTACAAATTTTGTTGCCACTGTGTGTTTCCTTAACACAGCTAATCATCTTGATTCATGTTACCTAGCGTTACACGATTTACCCAAATATGGAGAACGTGGGGCTTTATCCGACGCTCTTTAAAAATATTTCATTTAAATGAAATTCTGTGGTGCCAATCCATCCTTCATTACCAAGCTCTTTTATTACTGCTGCATATTTGTTAGTGAATAGAAATTGTTATCTTTGTAGCTAAAGGGAGAACCAGTAAAAAATGCAAAATGGACAACAAAGGAGTAAAATTAAAGTCGTGTGACTGAATTTTGGCAAAGAACGAAATGAAAGCCGAGAACTGGATGGAAGGGATTATTAAAAGGTGCGTTATTGCAGGCTCCACGACAGAATCGAGGACAGATTGAAAGGACAGAGAATGTGTGAGAGAACAAGAGATTAGAGGTAGAAACAAGCAGCAATGTCTTAAGGATAGAAGGGATTGCAACAAGAACTGACAGAGGACAGACAGGGACAAAGAGAGAGAGACGAGTAAAGCAGACAGGCGGAGGGACTGAGGGGAGAAGAGAGAGACAGAGAGAGAGAGAGAGAAGAGAGAGAGAGAGAGAGAGAGAAGAGAGAGAGAGAGAGAGAGAGAAGGAGAGAGAGAGAGAGAGAAAGGGAGGCTTCCCATCACCGAAAAGGATTTATGCAAGAACAGAAAAGTGAAAAACAAAACAGAAAAGATGAATAATCCGAAGGTTAGTGGACAACAGGAAGAAAAATCTTTGTCACGAGAAAAAAAAAAAAAAAGGACCAAAGGAACAGAAAGAAGCATCAGGGAATCAATAGTGATTAAGTTGGAGGAAAGAACCATTTAGGCTAAGACGCATGGAAGAGCCCATCTTGAACTGTACCACAGGATATTGGTCATCAATCCAATTATTTCAGGATTTCCGAAGTCATAAAAACCAGACGAGACAAGGATCTTTATAAATTCTTATCAGCCACGTGACCTATTACCCATTAAAAGCCTCGTCCGTTCTGATCCAATTTAGCGTATAAACGGCATCGTTGAGCTTGTGAAAGTTTCCACACAACTCTGGGTTCAAGTTTTTAATTTAGCCATGGATTGATCGGAAACAGATTCCTTTAGTGCGTGTAATGAGTGAGAAAAAAAACAACAAAGAACTGCATCATCCGCAGTAAGAGCAGTTTGACTAATAAAATGGCAGCTGTTCTTGCTTCCCAACTTTTCCCCACAGCCAAATTTAGCAGAGGTAAACACCACAGGCAGCATGCAGGCTGACAGTATGTTTTACAGACTCCACCAGGTTACTGCCATCGGGGTTTTTAAAAAGCCATGGTTTCAAACACTCAGATTTTTAAAAAAAAAGAAATATGAACAGAAAAGATAAAATCCTTTCAAAGAAAATGTAAGTTTGACCCATCAACTGGTCAGCTGGCCAAAAACTGTCTGTTTTTAAATATTCCCATTTACAACAAGCAAAGTGTCATTAGTGGGATACCAAAGTTCACTTTCAAAACCACACTTGCCAAAAGCAGCAGGCCTGTCGAGCGGCTGACTGAAAGTGGTGCCGGAGCAGACAGTCTGGCTAAGTGAAAGAAGTGTGAGGTGACAGATTTTCCTCAGTGCTGCTGGTCAGCTGGCTGAAAGGCACCTATGTGTTTACTTGCAGGAAAGAAACTGGAAAGAAACTTTGGTAGAGAAATATAGATAAGTCAAAGTGAATCTACTCTTAGAGAAGAAATACTCTTTTAATGCAGCAGGATGGCTTCCAGCAGCAGATTACATCGGATGAGCAGACCACCCTGTTATTCTCCACAGAGCAGAGAAGCAAAAGCAATGATATTCTGTGCAATAAACACCAAATCCAATTAGTGAATTATTGTATCGAAATTACTGCACGTGTATTACTACATTTTTAGTCACAGTGGAAACATTTGGTTCTTTATCTGCTTGAATAAGAAGCAGTTAGATCATGTTAAACATACTGTAATGTAATTATAAGGAATTTTGCCAAGTTGTGACCATTACCAGCATGGGCGTAGGTTTGGGTAGGGACGGTAGGGACATGTCCCGACCAATATTCACGGGATATGAAAAAGTCCCGACCAATTTTTGCCATATTGGCTCAAAGAACGTGGATCTACAATCTATGATTAGCAGCAACAGGCGGTGCGCGGAACGGAAGCTTCTTAGTTTGACATTTATTATGACCGTGTCGGAACGGTGCTGTCGGGGGGATGGGGGGAGGGGGAGTCAGTTGAATCGTCGGACGTTCTTTGATTAGCTGCAAAAGGCGGCGGCTAGCTGGGCACACGCGTCTCTTTCTGAGTCTCCGAGACCATGTCGCCACCAAAAAAGAAAAGGACAGACATTAGAAGTTATTTCGCTACGTCGGCTGTAAGTACAGTGAGTGGACCCATAAGTTAGATATCTATCACGCAACGCATTTGTTGTAAAGTCCGGTGTTTAGTAAGGTCAGCACTGAATGTGAGGTAGAATAGGTCTGTTAATTATGTAATATTTTTTCTTTTTTCTTTTATTATTGATTTCTTCTTATCTGCAATTGCGTTTGCTGTATCCAGAGGATATTTCTTTTGATCTTACTTGTAACGTTTGCTGAATTTTGTAAAGGAAAAAGTAAAGTGTTCTTGAACTGATCTGCTGAGTATGACTGTATCTGGTTGTATACACAAGATGTATGATATGGTTATGGTTGGGGGGAGGGGTTATTAAGCCAATGTGGTTTAATAACCCCTTCTCAAAAATGTTCGGTGCTCTTGGGCATTTCACTGTGCTGCCGGGGGGTGGGGGGGTGTCAAGGTCCCCACAAAAACTTAGACCGAACCTACGCCCTTGATTACCAGTAGATGGAAACTACTACAATCTGAGCCAATTCCTCTTCACAGATTTACTACATTTTGTAAACACCAGTTCAGAGGAACATTTTGTAAGATTTTTGCAGCTTCAGTAACTGATTCAGGGAGACACATGTCATTCTCCTGTAGACTATAAAAGCCACCCCGAAGACATTTGTTACAAGAAGCGTCATGAGGCCTGTACCAATTAAGGCCTCGTGTTTACCGGCTTAATCGAATAGGCATCCTGTTTTTCTTTTCAGTAACAAAGGCACCAATCGCAGAACTAATTGGATCTAGAAAAACTCCAGATGTAGGAACACATCTAAGCAACCAGAAATGTTTTTTTTTTTCTTTTAAATCCATCACCCGTGGAGTTGCAGTCATTCACTGGACCGCTCGGCTTTCCAAAAGTAGCTTTTAACCTCATTTACCCAGCACACATTCCCAGCCTGTGTATGGCTCACACACTCACACACACGCACACACACACACACAAGTGTGCTCGCACTCGCTGGTTTGTGCTTAATTGCTTCTTCATTGACGACTCTGATTGGTCACTAAATGAAACGCTCCAGTTTCCAGTGATTAGCGCCGCTCGCTGCTCATTTGTTACGCTCCTAGCCGGTGTGTCAGCGTTACAAGCCGTGACGCCGTATGACACACCCGTCCTCGCCTTTCGTCTGACGAGCAGATCAGGAAGTTACTCGAATCAAGCAGAGAAAATCTTACTTTATTACGCTTGATTACAGAAATATCTCTACCTCCATATATGTTTAAAAACCTTCATCTCGATCTGAAAAGAAAAAAAAAAAAAGCACAAATCTCCTTAATTGTATACAAAAAAAATATGAAGAACCAGGAAACAAAAACATTCTGACTATATTTATAGCACCGGTGGGGAAGTAAGATCCAGGGAAACACACGGACACCTCCACACCGCTGGATGCAAAATGTAAATTCACAGAGCAGAAGATAAATAAAAGATGACCGCAGCAGCAAAGGTGGGCGTCCTGCACTGACACATGTAGGTAAAATCAAATCCTCGTTGAGATTTCTTTTGTCTCTCCGTGTTTCTGGAGGAAAAGGCGTCAGAGTAGACAGTCCATCTCCAGTCTCCATCCCTGCTTCAGCCTGCCTACAAGTCAGGTAGCGGCGGGGCTTTTTTTTTTTTTTTTTTTTTTTTTTTTATCTGCAAGATCAAAAGGAACTGAGAACGCCAGAGGGCAAGTCCGACATTTTTCACCCTTTACTGCTTCACTGTGGCGGGAAAGCTAGAAAAACATCGAGCCACCGCTTCTTCATCCGGAGTAATGGCCTCCTGGTTTCTCTTTGCAATGTCACTGGGATGATAACGGAAAGGAAGGGACTGATATCTGAATATTTGATCTATTTTTTTATTTTATGATAAGACAGAGGGCATTACACAGATGCAACAAAAGATGCATTAACGCAAAATCTGAACTAGGATTTGTAAATTGTGGAAATATGTTGCAGCTTACACTGCCTTCTGCTTACTTTGCTGAACTTCTTAAAAAGTGAAAAAGTTGGTCAGAGTAGTTTTTTTTTTAATCCTCTCAAGTAATGAAACATCAACCGTAAAATATATTTCGATTCTTAAGAGGATTCTCTAAGGCAGCAAGACGTTTTTATTGTCTGAGTGCTAAACATTTAGCTGTTGTTTAGCTGGATAGCTAAACAACATTTAGCCGTTTGGCACTTGAAACAGCTAAATGACAGACTTGATAGAGTATAGTCTGATTCTATGCAAATTTCTCTCTTAAAAACGTTTTACATGACTAGTTTTAATTTCTACTAAAATAATAAAGAAAATAGCTCCTCCAGACTAGCGGCAGCAGCAATTAGCACCTGGTGGAACTGCGTGTCCACAGAGTTCATCATACAAATTACTCAGCCCAACGTTCCTAAGAATGTTTATAAACGGCATCATGGAGAAGCACTGTTAAGACATGCTGATGGGGGTGTGTTGGAAAGGTTAGGCGGTTCTTAAAGAGACAGATGCTAATTTTAAGGCATAAGATACGGCTGTAATGCAAGTCAAATTTAGTTTTGATCCATACAGCATTTTTATAAGTAAACACACTTGATTGTGCTGTTAAATAATATTATTATTTAATAATATTATTATACTTTATACCTCAACTTCACTGTTTTTCTTTAGCTTGGATTGTCTGGTAAATGGTACTGAGGTTGTTAAGCTATCAAACAGCTTTAATTTGCTAGATTGGTCAATCTACAAGCAGTTATGTTGGAAGATCTTGCCAAAAAAACAAAGAAAACATCCCATTTATCTTTGTCATTTTAATTGCTAGCAAGCATTTAAAAGAGTTTTTTTTCTATTTACCACCTCAGTTCTTGCCTTCTCCATCTCAGTTTTGGTTTGAAGATGAACATGGTGGTGCCAAATGACTAGCTTCATCTATAAGCGAATAAACCCCAACATACCACCGCAAATCTGTCAAAAGATTATTTCCACATTGTCTGTAGTGATTCTTAAGCTCAAACCAATCTGGTAAAATTTTCCACAAAGACTGAAATGTGCACAAACGGGGGTAAGAAAAATTCCAAATATTTATAGGAGCTTTGACTGTGGCTCAACGTAGTTTGGTCCTCCGTAGGAACAACCAAGAGCAGCGAACATTACAAGTTTTTATTTATTGTGCTTGTAACACCAGAATGCTGCTTGTTAGTCCTTTCAAGATTGCAAAGGTCCCCCAACACAACCAGCTAATGCTGGACTGACTGTCATCAACTCGCCCACGTTCCACTTTCATCATCTTCACAGCCTTCGAATGAGATCTCCTGTGTTCTTCAGCAACCCAACACAAAAGCTCTGTCGCATATTCTGACAATTTAAATGACGTGTGTGTGTGTGTGTGTGTGTGTGTGTGTGTGTGTGTGTGTGTGTGTGTGTGTGTGTGTGTGTGTGTAGCGAGAAACCAAGTGGGAAATGAGGAAGGAAAAACAGCGGACTAATCATGGCCGCTGTGGGAAATATCAGTGCATAACATATACACACACACGCACACGCACACACACACACACACACCACTCGCTACACCTGCCATAGTTCAGTGTAAGCAGATACCTTGTAGAAAAGTGTGTGTGTGTGTGTGTGTGTGTGCACTACAAGATTCATTTCCGGTTTACATTTCATTTGTGTGCACACGTACGAGATAAGAGCCCAGCAGCGCTGCTGTGACCCCGCTGCGTTTCTGCACAAACGCGCCTTTGATAGTTAAAAAGAAGCAAAGTTCTACAGGGGAGCAAAAATAGATGAATTGAATGCTGGTGCAACTAAGATCATCAGAGATGAGAACCATGTAGAGAGGCCTCAGAGTGCAGAGTCAGCAAAAGGCCATAAAGTTTGAGAGAGTAATCTAGCAAAAACTGCAGAAAAAAAAAAGCTGCAGTGAAAGTCTACATAAACAGCAGGGTGGAAGAAAAGTGAAGGAAACTGCAGTTGTGTTTGTGTTCAGTACATAATCTACATAAAGTTTTTATATCTACATAAAATTTTTATGTTTGTCTAGTTCTAAGATTTTCCAAAGTGACAAAAAAAGGGGCTGAAAATGCTCTCTGTGTTTTCACTTAAAGGTTTAATACATTTCATTCCTGTTCAGTGGTCAAACACTCACACCCATCGACATTTTCTTTTGAGAGATGAACTAAGGACTTTGAGAAACTGGCTCCTGCAGGTACCATGGTGTTTTGCCGTTTGTACAAACTGTTTTGATAAATGCTCGATAAAGAATCCAGAAGTGCGCCGAAGCGACAGAAAAATAAAACAGAGAAAAAGTGTGAACTTTTGTTTTTACTGAAAATAATCTGAAGTACTTGCCCAACCATCAGTGTTTTCAGAAAACTAAAAGTTCCTCCATTTAACTCCAAATTTGATTTGGAACATATATTTTTATTACAAAGTTTGCCTTAATAAGGCTAACTAGATCCATTAGAAAAAGTTGAGTCTTATTTGGGAAGAGAAAAAAACCCATAAAGAAATTACATGTATTAATTTATGTACCATAATGGTCTGAGATTTAAGCAAATTACATAAATCACCATTGGGTGAATGCTGGCCTGCGTTTTCCCTCCCTTTTCAGAAGAGCACAAGTTTTCCATTTATAAACCCCACAAAGACTTTTTTTTTTTTTTTTTGGTGATTTTCACTTTTCCGTAGGGTTTAGGTTTTTCCTTGTACTCTGACAAAAGAAAAGTAACAATTACACAGTTGCAGAGAAAAATAGTTCAGCACATGGAAACTAATCAGCAGCGTCACGGGCTAAACAGTGGCTTGAGATAAATATATGGCACAAAAACCACAAATGGGAGCACAACTTTTTATTTAGTTACAAGTGGGCAGCCTGTAGAACTGTGCTGTGCAAAATTAATACAATGATTCTTATGGCTTCTAAGTATGGAAGAAAATGAGGGCCACTGGGGCAAAAAAAAAAAAAGAAAAGTTAATTTTGAGTAAAGTTAGAATTATTTTTTATTATTATTCCTTTTTTGGCCCCAATCCTCTTCCGTATTCAAGTTACTTGATATTGGTATGGATGATTTTCATTTTATATCCTTACATAGACATGCTGATGGTGGGATGTTCACTGCATAGTGCTCTGTGTGTTTACCACACATTCAGAATTGTGAATGTGAGTGATGTGAATTTTTTTTCTTCTCTTCACAGTGCACTTCACTTGCTGGGGATAAAAAACAAAACAGACAAACAAACAAACAAACAAAAAAATACCCACAAGCACCAACTCAAGTATGAAGCCCGAGTCGTCTTTCTGGAGCTCAGCCGAGCCATACAGGCAGTCGATGCACGTTCGTGTTCATGCCTTCCCTTGATGTGTAAAGTGGGTCAGGCGTTGACGTTATCGTACCTACAGTTCATATTTTTTGTGAAAAGCATATAGAAAACTGCATGTGCATTTTTTTTTACTCAAGCTTTTATGCTGAGTACTATCACTTTGCCTGATTAAGATGTGCCATTACTTGCTTTGCAGAAGTGCTTATGAAGTGCTTTGTGTGTGTGTGTTTGTGTGCAAGTATCTGGTAAGCACCCACAGCATCCAGAGAATTAGCATATTAGAGGTCAAATCCATAATACACTAAGGAGGCTGGAGGGTGTGTGCGTGTCGGTGTGTGTGCGTGCATGTGTGTGTGCGTGCATGTGTGTGTGAGCATTGCCACGTTAATGTCCACTTTGCTTTTTAACTTCTTTTTAGATGAACTTTGCTCTGAAGATTCTTCCCTTAAGAAAAATGAGTGCGTTTCTGTGTGCTGCTGCGACTCTGGGTCCCTCGCTGATGATATCCGAGTTGCATCAAACACACACGCACGCACGCATGCACGCACGCACGCACGCACGCACACACTGTAAAACACAGACAAAAAAGGCAGTCTCTCCCCGAGGAGTTGATTCCAGTTGTTGTGGAAAATGTTTTAAAGTGACATCATGAAGTTTAAGTATGTAATTAGGTGCTTTGCTTGTGGTCAACAGCATCCACTGTTCTGAGAGTAATGCTTACAAAAGTTAATTATCAAAACAAGGAATTAGATTAATTGGATAACTGCATTCCAAGTGGGTACATGGTATTTATTAAATACACAGTGTCGGAGTCGAGGTCACCTTGTGGGTCGCTGTAATCCATCTTCCATCCATTTTCTACACCCAGTTAATCCTGGCCAGGTTGTTGGGCAGCTGATCCCCAAATAGGGATAGAGCCATAAACAAGCTATTAGCTAGTTGATAATATTTAAATGGATGTAAATTATGACATGCCAGGAGGTTGGCGGCTAATCAGAGGGCAACTCAAATTAGACCGCTATGTAAGCGCACTCGCAACAAGCAGCAATCCAGAGTGACTGGGAGGAAACAAGGAATTCCCCCAACTGGGAGGAAATAGGAGTAGCCAGAATTTATCCACATATCCAGACTCTTAACTAGGATAAATTAGAGCAACCTCTTTGTAAAATGTTAAGTTTTCTGTTATTGGCTTACAGTTGCGGAGGTCTGATTAAACAATGTAGAAAATACCTTTTCTTTTCTACAATCTTCTTTCTCCAATTTTAAACAGCTCTGTGATACTGAAAACTTTCCTCTGTACCATCCTCTACGCCAAGCAGTAAAAGGAGCAACATGTATTTTCCAGGCACAATCAAGTAACTATGCAGTTCTGAAAATAAAATGTCGTAAATATCAAACGTAGCTTAAAAGACATTCAACTTCACCAATTTGACGTCTTGAAAGTGGCCACTGTCTCTTTAAGAAGCTCCTGCTCCTACTCCACCTTTCAGCACATTGCGAGAAACAATGCCTTTTCAGTATGGCGCTTACAATTGTTTTTGGAAGCGTTTGACGGAGATATAGTTTGCATGAAGAGCTCAGCAGATCCACCAGGACCCGAGTGGGGGAATTTGACGCTATGTGGGGCGAAAGTTCGAATGGAGACAGCAGCTCAGAGGAGGAGCTTCGTGTAAACAGGCGGCGCTTTGTGAGAGAAAGCATCCAGATACTCCTGGATGGTTGTCATGGGAGATACATTCCAGGTTTTTGACAAGGAAATAACATTCCCTTGTCAAAAGGGATGTTATAAAGCTCAAAAAAGTTTAATTTACATAATACCCTCCACCCCCTTAAACTATACTAAATGGTTATTTCGGAGCTGCATCTTCAATAGTATTTCAAATTAAATATGTTCCACTGGCTCCAAATGGCATCCAACACACATGAACTCCCAGACACTGGAATAGGTAGAGGCTATTAATAAGTTGGCTGAACCAGGACAGTGGAAGTGGGGAACGGAAGCAGGCCGGTATCCACTGGGAAGCAAATAGCTGACCCCTTTTTAGCTAGAATGCTGCTGGGATCGTCAGCGGGATTGACCCACGGGAATAACGGGAGCGGGAAGGCCACTTACTCTGAGAAAGTCTGTCACAAAGACTAGTTAGATTTCCATTAGAGTCTTTCATCCAACACTTAGAGCTGTCAGTTTAACGAAGCTCAGCCTCGCACGTTAAAATAATGATTGACTTTAGCAGAAAAGAAAAAAAAAAAGAAACGATGCAAAAACAACAAAAAGGGGGTTTTAGGAGAAAACTACACCAAACTACGAGAGAGAAAAAATGACTGTAGTAAGAAGGGAGCACTTCAAGTCAGGAAGGAGAAATGATGGGATTTTCAAAATGAGGAAAGGATGGCATTCATTAGCCGCTACGGAAAAAATTCCTACTGCACTGCTCTGTCTCAATTTGTGCTTGCGTGCGCTTAGTGTATGCATGTGTGTGACAGTTTGTGTTATGACAGATGTTGGACCATGCTGATTCACAGCAGAGGATGGGCTTAAAGTTCATTAGAAAGGCCTCGACATTAAGCCTCTGATACAGAACTCCTCCAACAACACTGGGGACTGCTGGTGGAATAATAAATATAAGGAGAACCCCCCCGTGTTCAGGACCTGCTTGGCCAAAAACGTTAAACCGCACCGCCAAGGACTAAATGAGTACAAGACAAGCAGACATTTTCACTCTAAACTTGAAATCAGAGCTTGGAACAACGGTGGCTTTTAGAAATGTTTACATCCTTTTAAGTCTTTCATTTTGTCACTTTGCAAAGAAGTGGATGGATTCAGAATAAGAGAAACTACTAAAGCTGAACCTTAAAACCACTCAGCCAGAGTTATGGAAAGATTTAGAGTAAAGCATTTTGGTAAGTTAGAAAGGCACAACTAGAGTTCAGACTTGTATGAAAGAGAAAATCTCTGGTGAAACTGATGCCTTCACCGATAATTTTCCACAAAGAAGAACGGGCAAAAAATGTTTCGTCTTAAGATGTGCGAGGCCGGCAGACGGATCTCAGAAGGGCTTGCAGCGGAAAAGTGTCGATTTGGTGGCTAAACCTGTTAGCATTCTCCATGTTTTAGATTTTTATTTGGAATAGTTTTTTTTTTTTTAAAGCATAAGATTTTCCTCACACATATGAATTTTTTATGTGGTGTTAGTTTGCCCCCACCCTCCATTTTTCCATTGGGTGAAAAAAGTGCCCTTCTAAAATCTTTTTTTAAATTTTTTTACGTGTATTGTGTGTGTTTGGCCAAAGATTGCACATGGCTATTGATTTGAAGTGGACATATATATATATACACACGATGTTCAAACTGAGCCTGTAAAAAAATAAAAAATAATAATAATCTGCCCTCCACAACATCTGTGCAAACCACCGATTTTAGTTCATGTGTGTGAAAAGTGCAAGTAGCATGAAAAAGTTTGTAAAGCATTGTGTATTAGTGGCGCTTCTGGCAAGAAGCTTTTATTCAAGGCCTTTTGATGTTCAGCAAAAAAAAATAAAAGTTTAAAAGCCACACACTATGAAACGTTTGATCATAAATTTATTTTAATAGAAGTTAAACTGACCTGAGGGAAAGAAAAACAGTCAAAGGCACAGAGCTGTACGTGTATCTAATGTTAGCCCGTGAACTCCATTGTATTTAATGAACTGAGTCTAATTCATTCTGAAACCACCAGAGGCCCAGAAACGACCTTTTGGCAGCACATTATGATGAAGCAAAACTCTTCGGTCAGCGCAGACCTTAGCAGAACGCTCAGATGTTACAGGACGTGAACTAATTTAAATGTTAGTCTGATCTACCGAACAGCAGTCAGATTTTTTTATTTGTTATTTTTTTAAATGGAGCAGCACATCAGAAAGCGTCTGACGGTAGGAACCTGCTACATCCTTAATTTCGCAACGTGCACAAAGACTGAGGAACATGAAGAATCGTTAAAACTCACGTGAGACGTCGAGCCAGCTTTACTGTACGCCTCCTTTCAGTAGAATCTAGCAGAACTTGCCGACTAAGGCAAAGTTTGCAAAGTTAATCTCTCCCTCAGTGTCAACAAAACTTTACAAACAAACAGAATGTCACGGAGTGATTTCCAAAGGAACAAAGCTGGTGCGTCGCGTCAATTAATGTGTCAATTAGCACCTTTACCGAACTCCTGATCCGTTTTGCGGATGTATGCAAAGATGAAGCGCATTTCAGGAACTTGAGCGGTTTAATCAGCAGCGCCACCGATGTGCGCTGATGGCCGTTATGTGGCTGGAGTCTTCCACGACTTGTAAACGGAACCGTGTGCGGTTTCGGCCTTTTGTGGTTGCTTGATGGTTGTAATGGCGTTTTAACTGCTTTCTGCCGTCTCCAGGAAGTCTGTTGGCAAACGAGATAGACTAAATATACTGCAGTCCCCTAAAACTATCCACCCTCCTGTTGTCTCCCGACAGAATTTGATGGCCTAGAACCACCTGCTGTTATCATAAACCGACTTGTAAATAGCAGCTGTTTTCGCAGATGCTCTTAAAAAAATAAAATAAAATAAAAATGTTCTCATCGTTGTTGTTTTTTTTGTTTGTAGAAAAAAGGATGAACAATAGTGAAACCTCTATAGGCACCGTCTTTAAATTACGTATTTCTCTGTGTCTCCTCATTGGGCGGTTTTACAAGGAAGACACGCTGCGGTCTGCACGGATTCCAGCGTGCATTAGGACCCCTCGTCGTTTCTACATTATATAGGAAAACCACCTGCTGTCTTTAGAGAGTCACCTGAACGTTAGCGCTCCCTGCTGCTTCCACAGTTGACGGAGCGGGACAGCCTCCAGCTGTTCCCATATAGTCGCCCAAATGAAGTCTGAACAACTGCCTATAATTCTCTAAATGGCAGATTATGCTCCATTATTCCAGAGAAACAAGGTATTCGAAGTACCTTCACCACCATCACAGGCAGGAAAATAGGTTTTATTCCCCTGAGATGCTAACACAGTTAGCCTTCTTGTCTGAGTACAAGTTTCTAAAGACATAAAGTCTCTAAGGTTTCATGCCATTATCTCTTAAAGGGGCAGAATTGTGTATTTTCCAGGTGTCATTTTTAGCACAATAGAGAAACTGTAACTGGATCTGAAAAGAAAATTGACTTCGCAATTTAATGACTTGAAATTGAGCCTCTGTCTCTTTAAGAAGCTTCTCTTTCTGATACTCCACCTTCAGGGTGTCATAACAATTTTCCTCCATTAAATTGAAATTGTGTAATCAAAAAGGTTCTGGACAAAATATCAGATGTGAAATCAGGATTTAGATTGAACTCAAGATGCTCAAACATTTGAATATTCACAGATGGTGGGATAAAAAAAATGCATTTGAATCTTATTTCATGAAGAAAGGCTCATACTTATTTCTGTTAGCTCATCTCCAATTTACACTTTTGCTACACAAAGTTTGAATTCTAGTGCAATAACACGTCTCGTTTAATATGCTTAATGACTTCTAAATTTAAACCCATACGTCTTAATGCTATGCTAATTGCAAGTTCCAATGTTATATTCATATCCTGCTGTATGAGCACAGCAGCAGCGTTGAGGTAGATCTACAGAGTGAAAACTACCACACTGGCTGTCGAATAGAGAGAAATGCAATCACCAGAGGTGAGTGGAGAAAACTGCTGCAGGCCGTGATTGATTTTCACTTTAGATCCACTTCATATTTGCAGGAGAGTTGAAGGGCTGAACCGGGGAGTCTGACTGACACCAGGGACAAGTGAGGAGACGAGGCGCATTTGGCACAACCATGCAGCTATGGCGTAGCGTAGCGTAGCATAGCAATGGAAGCATAGAAGGAGCTGTTTTTAAAAAAAAATCTGTCATTTTGTCACGTCTCTATTAGCTGATGTTGGTCCTTTTGTTACGAATCGATATTGGTCCGAAAGGTAAAATGTGCCGATGTTAATAGTTGATATGTATTTGAATCATATTGCCGTTTCTATAGGCGTTTTGGGAAAGAGGACATTGGTCGTGTGGCAGAAATTGTGAAGCAGCGATCAGTTTGTTTAACTGAAGCATAAAGATTGGTTTTTTTTTGTTTGTTTCAAGGTGTTGAAAGGGTAGGGACATGCCCACATTCTTCAAATCAGACAAAATCGGTGTAAAGCGTTTGTGCTACGTTTGATTTCGTAAAAGTGAGGGGGGGGGCTGGTTGACCTTTTGACCTTTAAACTTTCATTGATATCTTCAAAGCTAAAACAAAAATGTTTGCTGCACAAACGTAGTCGAGTCGACTGACACCAGTTTTGTCTGATTTGAAGAAGTTGGAGGGGCTGGTTGGCCTTTCACAACCTCTAGAAATATTTCATCTATCATTATCATCATCTATCATATTATTATTATTATTATTATTATTATTATTATTATTATTATTATTATTATATCATCTATTTGTGCCTCTATCATTAAAATGATAGAGGCACAAATGTAGCACAAACGTTTGACACCAATTTTGTCTGATTTGAAGAAGGTGGGGGGCCAACTTCACTCAGGTTAGGGAACGAAAAACAAAAATCTGATAGGATTATCAAATCGTATTATCGGCCCAGATTTTCACACCTGTGTATCTGTAATCATTTTTTTGAGTGCTCCAGTGTGTTCATGGATATTAAGTTTGATTTTCCAGCTGGGCCTGCTGCTGTCCCTGATAACCAATGATTTAGGAGAGACCTGATCAATAACACAGGAACCCAATCTCCTCTTTACTCTGCTCTTTGCACACAGAGTCTTCACAAAGGCAAGCAAACACACACACACACACACACACACACACACACACACACACACACAGCCTCTGACCCTTGTAAGTTTGCCTCTTTTGAATGCTTGGGAATGGAAACATTCCTACGAGGCTCCCCAGAGAGAAGAAAAGCAGGATGGAAAAGGAGAGGGGATAAGGAGAGCGGAGTGCCACTCTGATGTGGTTTAACACTCCAAGCTTTAGGATTTCCTCTGCAGAGCACAAACAGCCCCCCACCTCTCCCCCATCCCCACTCTCCTCCTGTTGACCACCTCCAGCTTGATGACTTCATCCTTATCTCATCTTTTTTGATTAACCTGTCACTACATAAAAATTCAACACGTCTCTTATTGTCCTTTCATGTCAGCAGAAGTCTTAAAATAGAGACGGTACGGTGGAAACTGCTTACACACACACACACAGCAAAGAACACATGCATATAAACACAAAGACCCATTCAAAATCCATCAGCCCCGATGCTTTTTTTTTTTTTTTCCAGCGCCAAGTTAAAGCACCAATACATCTTGCTAATTAAATATCTGCTTAGGCTGGTGGCGTGTGTTTTTGCCTGTGCGTACGTCTGTTTTCATGAGCGTCTTTTACCAGCAAAACAGCTGAGGGAGTAGAAAGGTGTGGCAATCTTTCACTTCAGGGGGGACATCAATCCACTCCAGATGCTACTGTAACAACAGCAGGTTGATTGAATGGACGGTTAAAATAGAGAGAGTGATGTGGAAAGAGACAAAGAAGTAGACGGTAACAAATGGAGGAAGGGATGGGTGTGTTTTCAGCATTTCTAGTGGCAGAATCAAAACGGATAAGCTGCAGCTTTTTGCCAACGGTAATGACAGAAAGTGATGAAATTTGCAAAATATCTGATTCATCAGTCTTGGCTAGAAACCTATTGACTAGTCGGGGGGATATCTCCACCTTTCAGCTGTCTGAATTTAAAAATTATATGCTGCAGAGAAAGGAAGAACAAACAATTTTATATATATAAAAAAAGTACTTGCTGCCGCCATGAGTTGCACAATTCTAGAATAATAAGGAAAAGCATTCAGTTTTCTCCCTGAAGCCTGAAGTATTCTGGATCGGCATCAACTCATTCCCTAATCCAAACCTCCTAAATCAATACCTAAAAAGATGAATTGGTGGGAAAACATACAGTTTCTTTCCAAGGACAGAAACGTTGAGCTGCAACTGTCATGTTAAGCATGAATAAATGATTCTTGTAATCCCACCTGTGAAAGGAGAGGATGGGATGGTTTAAAAACACTGCCGAAGAGTTTAGGTGAAAAAAAAAGGAAAGAGAAAAAGAAAGGCTGATGGGAGCAAAACATGAATCAAGAAATTCAATCCAACATTAAGTCACTGGGTTTGTCAAGACTAAAACAAAAAAATAAAAAGCTGCAGCAGCAAACAGAAACCGAAACCGAGGGAAGTCAACACGCAGATTTAGCATTATGAAAAACTTTTTTAAAAAAATGCTGTTTGTTCCAATAGTTTTTGCTTGTAGTGCCAAAAAAAAAACAGAAAAGGGGAAAAAAAATAAAGGTGACATTTATAACATTAAAAGTTCAGTGACCACTCTTTTCAGTAAAAAAACTTGTTTTGGTTTAAATCTAGGTCATTCAAAGCAAAAGAGCTCAGAGGAACTTCCATTCATGCTGCAGTCATGTTGTTGAGAAACAGCATGGCCAGCTGCTGGGGAGTCTGTCACACTGTAGAGAAGACCTGCAAGGACATTTGGGTTTGGAAAGGCTGCAGAAACACAAATGAAACAATCATCTCGTGTGAATATCTTGGGCTAGTTGCCCCAATGTCTGCATGCTGAGACGTTTCAGGGGCTCATATACCCTTTTTGTTACAGAAAAGCAGATTAAAATCTTTTATAAATCAACTCTTCACATGTCTACTTTTCCCGACCCCTTATGTAGGAACACAGGCGGTTAGAAGGACCAGTCAGGGCTGCTGTACTCGGTCTGACTGAGTTCTATAGGAACAAGGTGAACCACACATTAGCTGGTCTTGGATGAGCGCACTGAACTGCAAGAAGTTCAACAATGTCTCATCTCAACTTAGCCGTTATCGCAGACCTCCTTCTCCGTCCCTCTGTGGGAGGGTCAGAGGTTTCCGTGGATCCAGTAATAGCTTTAAACACTTGAAGACATTTTTTTTTTTCTTTTTTTACCGGTTAGCACACCCCACGCAAGAATTTATGCTCCCACTAAACCGATGCATGTTGCAGAAACATGAGAGAAACACAAACCAGTAGTGCATCTCATGCTAACCCCCCCCCACACACACGCATGCATTCGGCGAAGCGACTGATGTCATTCGGCGTTTCCGACAAGAAGCCAAATCCAACAGAACTGTCTGGGAGAAATGATTTCAGACCCCAGTGATCACAGTTTTAATTACATATAATACTCTCCCTTGTTTTCTTCCTTCGGCCCTTCCTCTGCAGACCAATCTCCTCTTGGCTTCAGTTTGTGGCCAGACATTTGTCACTTTGCCATCCTCCTTATGGCCTCCTCTCCCCGTCTCTCAGTGAAGCAATGGAAACATGATTTCTCTCTTCAGTCTTTCTTTCCAGACTCTCTTTTTTTCTTTTTTTTTTTCCCCCCTCCCTCCCCTCCATTTGCACACAGCACATTTCATGGTCACCTTCTCCTTCAACTCCTTACTAAGACATGCATTTATCAAGAATACTTGCTTGCACAAAAGTATGTTCGTAACAGCGTCCAACTGAAAACAAAGCGTAGCTTGATATGGCCTCGTGGGGTTGAGGAAGACGCGTCGCACGCAAGTACATAAACGTGCATAACGTCTCAGGAAAAGATTTAATTATTTAAGTGGTGCAGAGCCTCACCACAAGCATAGCTGCTATGTGGGACGAATCCACTTGAACTCTCACATTACCACTTTAGCCATCTTGCTCATTGTTTCCCATTAATCCCACATTAAACCTACAATCTTAAACGTTTGTAGGCAATTCATTCCTTACATGCAGTAAACAAGTGTTTGATTCTTTGGCCCACATCCAGATAGCCTCCAGGAACGACTAATCTTAATTTATTCATAAGAAGAAACCAAATAAATATCAATTTACCATAACCTGTAACTCAGCGTCACTGAGTTTATGTGCTCTAGATTAGGTTCTCTGTTTTTGACGCTCTGTGTTTAGAAAAATTTCACATCTAAGCGCTGGTAAAGAGACGTACACAAACATTTGATTTTCATTTTCAATTTGAATTCCAACGTATCGTTTGAACAATTCTGTTTATCAGGCACTGTCGTACCGTTTCACTGTCTTTTACAGCGTCTTCAATTTTTTTTTTTTTTTTTTTTTAAACTACATTCAAGCAGCAATAGCTAAGAACCAACATAATTTTTTTCAGCTGAAAGAAAAACAAAGAAAAATCACCATGAACAAAAAACATGTTTTAAGGCAAATGCAAAAAAAAAAAAGATGCTTGAAAAGAATAAAAGTGGAGCAAGAGCTGACCCTTGTGGAACCCCAGCTGATTAAGTCTTCTCGCGGATCCAAATTATAGCTACAAACTCAAAACTAAAGCACTTGGAAACATTTTAAGAAAACTGGATGGCATCAAGCAGCCAACAAAATTATGTTCTTTCCAAAGAAAATTAAAGCTGCACACTGGGATATTTGGAAGAAAGAGTAGGAGGCAGCTGGCTGTACAGTGCGTGTGTGTGTGTGTGTGTGTGTGTGTGTGTGTGTGTGTGTGTGTGTGTGTGTGTGTGTGTGTGTGTGTGTGTGCGTGCGTGCGTGCGTGTAGGGAGATGGGGAGGTAAGGAGGGGGACTGGACAAGAAATATTTGGTTGTGCTGCAAGTAGAAGAGGCAGGAAGATTAACGGAGGATGTTTTTAAGGGCTTGGAAGAAACATCAAGTGACAGCCTCGCACACAAACAGCTTTAGGACTTTAATGTTTGTGCTCTAAATGCAGCAGAGGAAAGACCCAGATACTAGAGGCTCATTTGGATACTGTTGATGAGACCTGCCAAACAGCAGGGGCTTTAACACACACACACACACACACACACACACACACACACACACGCACAGAAGGACCAGCGCATAAACAGCAGGGCATGGCCAGTGTCTGCTCGTCCCTGTTTGTTCTCTCTGTGACATACAGCAGAGAAACATGTAGCAGTAGGCTAATCAGTGTGTTGCAGACTGTGTGTCTTTTAATGTTTGTGGCTAAACCTTTTTACAGCCCTGCGTCTCCTGCCGCTGCTCACTCTCTCAGGTTGTGTACAAGAGTTTGTAAGCGGAGAGCAAGAAACAGATCGGACTGTGGTTTAATAATAGGCTGCGCTTGACTGGGCAATTGATGAAATACTGCACGTGATAAAAAAAACGATAGAACGTAAAGCATGCAGTTGAAGCCGTAATTTACTTGGCTTGTAAATCTGTCTTTTAACGCTAAAATTAGCGTGAATCCGTTTTCCATCTCGCCCTGCTGGATCCCGTCAGCGGACCTTCCGTACGCCTCCCTCTTCAGCCACGTACTCTTCCTCTCTTTTCATTCACATCTGTTCACAACACGCTGGTTGTCTCACATTTTTGTTGACGCTGCGCTTGTTTGGAATTGATTGTCGTTTACTCCCACCTGCTCGCTAAGTGGTGCCAACAATTCGACCCGCTTCAGGCTGGTTGCTTTTGAATCAAATTTATGCAAAAATTGCCAACCAAAACATAAAAAAACCCAAACCAAACACAAAAAAACATTGCCACCCACAACCGCCTACATGGATCCATTTGGGGACAGTAGTACAGCTGATCCACGGATATGATGGAAAAAAAAAAATCAATAAAGTGTCAGGGGTTGGACAAATACTGCAGTACTATAAAAAATATTTATTTTTTTGTACTCATCTAGTTCTGATAAGTATCTTCTGGATTGGTTCATATATTAATGCCGTTAGACGTCAATTACTGTAGGAATGAAAAAAGGTTTGGCACCAACCTTATACTGGTGGCAACTTTCAGGTTCTAAGCTCCCATGAACATCTTATTTAATTTTTTTGATGCACCACTTAACTACAAGTTAAGATGCCCCGTTTCTTAAAGGGTTGGCTTGGATTTTGTTTGAAGTTTTTTGAAGTTGACATCAGTTATAGTTTTCTTTGACGAGCACCTTGTGCTTGCTGGAAAGGTAAATAAACATCCATAATGTTGGAAGCTAATAAGCAGACACTGTATCAGATGGGCCCGGCCAATTCAGCTGATTTCCCTCCTCCAGATATTTTCGGCTCTACATAATCAAACATCACTTAAAAGACATGCAACTTCGCAATTTGACGCCTTGAAATTGACTCCCTGTCTCTTTAAGAAGCTCCCACTCTTTCCAACACTCTGCTTTCAGCGCATCATCAGAACAATGTTCCTCCGTTATCCCGTTTACAACCGTTCTCAGGAACACAGGACTGAGAAGGAGGAGCTTTGGGGAAATAGGTGGGGCTTTGTGAGAGCCAGAGTTTAGGAAGCCCTGAATGGCGACAGCAGGAAATTCAAGGATTTCCCAAACACGCATGGAAGAATTAAAGCAACGCTCCATGTGTGTTTTTGATGAGGGAATAACATTAAAGGATAATATAAAATGAATTTTACTTAAAGCACGTCGACCATGGACAACATCTGACCAAAGATCCAAGACAAAGCTTCTTGTTAAATAGTGGTCTTGATATTCACCAAAATTGTTGATAAACATTTTTAGTTTAATTTGTTAAAGTCTGTTTTTAATTTTCTAAAGTTTTGTTGTTTTTTGTTTTGTTTTTTTTTGCTCCAGTTGCCTTTATTTGAAAGTGCTCAGACAGGAAAGTGGGTAATGAGAGAGAGGGACGACATGAGGCAAAGGTCACCAGGCCGTGAATCGAACCTGCGACGGCTGCGTCAAGGACTAAGGCTTGTTTATATGGGTTGTGGGCTTAACCCCTGCACTGACACAGCGCCCTCTAAAGTCTGTTTAAGCAAACTGCATACATCTGACTACTTTGAAAGCCATGCTCAAAGGATTTATTTCAAAGACAGGGTGAGCCATATCTTTCTACAAAAGGTGAGGAATGTAGAACCAAAAACTTCACAGATCCTCACTTAAAAAAAAAAGGCAGCAAATTCATATCAGTTTGTGAAAGTTGAACAAGTCGAGCACCTGCTAATCATCTGTTTAAGAAAAAATAACAGCCCGAACAATGAGGTTTTTTTTTTTTCCCTAAAAAATGTTCATAGCAGGTGAGAATAGAATAAAAGCCTAATTGGCACAATTGAGGATGAAAGCTTCTCACATTTTGAATTTGGAGGGGAAAATCGAAAACTCTTAAAATTACAACTTAGTTCAAAAACAGATGAGCAGAATAGAATAGAGCTCCAGAGAAATAATATTACCACAATAAAAACCACAACCAAAAGATCAAAACTAAAGTGAGGAACATAAATGGAAAAAAATAAACACTGGAGTCATTTAACTCATCACAGCGCATTCTTCATTTTCCATACATGTTATGAAAACCCAAATTGTGTACAGCCTCGTCTTGGGAACAGAGTGTAACATTACAAGCGTCATGGTTAGACTGATCTATTTTTCCTTATCTGATTTGCTGCTTGCCCTACTTTAATACAGATAAAAATAGTCGCAGCTTGAGGCATAAAGCCAGTCTCACTCATTGTTTAAAACACACCTTTGGATTAGATAGCTTAAAAAGCCAAGGCCAAACCGAGTCATCAGCTCAGCTACTTCCCAATAATGAAAAAATACAAATACAAGATGTTTACCAAAAAAAATGTTCCTTGTGGGTCTAATTAAACCAACAACCGCAAATATTACTCTCCTGAATGAGCTCTCTTCAAAGAAAATGATCAATCATTGTGGTAAATAAACTTCTCACTGGGTTACCACATAAATCCTAATAAACAAACTGGAGTTGTATGCAAATAGAGAAATGATAAGCAACTCAAAAATGTCTTAAACCAGTAATAGTTGGGTTTTCTCCACATACAACATTTAGGAAATTGTTCCTCGAGGACTGGAACCAAACAGCTTGAATTCGGGGGAGAAATTCACATTCCAGCTAGTCCAGACAAACACTTCTGTTGGTCTACGACAGACGGAGAGCAGAACAGACAGACGACAGGTCTCTGAATTTGTAGTTTTGTTTTTGCAATCCTACTATGTTATTTTGCTGAGTTACACTAGAAACAAAAGGTACTATTTTTGCCTTAGGCCTTGGAAAATTAAGCTTAAGACACAAACTGTTAAAATTCTGCTTTAAAAAAAAAACAAAAAAAAAACAAGTCCAGACCCGCTCAGTTAATTTTAGCTTTATAATGTACTAGCATTATACACTAGCTGGGATGCTTCTTGTAAAACTTCAAAAGGACTATTTGCCCTAATATATATTACCAACCACAGGAATGCAGAAATGTTAATGGAGATCCAAAGGAAGCAACTGGAACCAGACACATTATGTTAATTTCATTAGGATAGATGACCAAAACTGCCTTTGTTTAACCCTTTTTATATTTTGCATTTCACATTGCAGAGAACAAGTTAAAGAAATCCAAGAGTTCAGTTGATAAAAGACAATACCCATCTTAGTTAAAATGAGTAAAGCTATGACAGGATGACATACTATGAGAAATGGAAAACAACTGGAAAACAGCCTTTGCCTTTCCATCTCTCATCCTCCAAGGCATCATGGGAGTTGGTGTGCTACTTTAAGAACACAATCAGCTGATATCACTCTGGGGTTTATTGAAGCAACATTCTAACAAGTACCGTAAACGTCACCCGACCACGTTAGCAAAAGGATATGGTTAGCTTCATGATATGCTGTAAAGGCTTTCCACAAATATCAACCTTCCTGAAGCAAAATTCAATGTTTTCATTTTAATTCTGCAATGTTTTACGGCTTCCAGTTCCAAACCAGCTCATGCCATCTTCATCTAAATGATGGATTGCTCCTGCAGCTCTAACATCTTCTCAGAGGATGAAAATACCAAACAGTTCATATACTTCCAGGAAACGGCACCAACACTTGCACAGACCTATTTTAGTCAGTCAGTCAGTCATGCTCTAACACATATCCGATTCTAATGCTAAATGGTAGAGGTGTAGCAATACGCTGAGTCACCTAGATTGGCTTTACAATCTGTTTGGGAAAACAAATGCCATCTCTTCTATGTTCTTAGAAAAGCAGCAATAATTTCAAAGATTACAACTGGCCACTTAATCCCAGCTTGACCAGTCTGCATGTTGAGATGTTCATGCGTGCATCAACACAACATCCTTGTTAAAATATGGAGCCATTTGTAAAGTTACACAGTAAAATTAACAGGAAGAATTTGGGTTATTTAGCCTGCCATAAGAGAAAAATATATTATTTCTCCTAAATATTTTTACCATGTTTTTCATACATTTATACATGTTGTTTTATACAGAATATTTAGTAGATGAGCTAAATATTTAATTCAGCTTCATATGTAGTTGTAATCTACATGTAGCTAGCAAGCTAAAACCGGCTAAATATTTAGCTCACAGCTAAATATTTAGCCGATATGCTAATTAACTAAGCAGAAGTGGACTATCAAAATAAAACATTTTGCATGTTGAGAAGAAACATGAGGTGACATGAGCAGCAATTGAAGCCATTCAGTCTCACCATAAGAAGTTCATGTAGAAGTTCCCAAGAAACAGCTTTTATTTTGATAGTCCACTCCCGCTTATTGGCAAACAAACTTGCACGTTGCATAAATATTTAGATTTTGAGCTCTACATGACAGTCACATACTGACCGGCTACGCTAACTGGCATGTAGTACATTAAATATCGCATCCAAGGATTCCATGGCAACTGCAATGTACACAATGACGACTGAGGTTTGTTGCAACACAGCTCTGTTTCTACTTTAAATCTTCACTTGCAAAGCTGCCGAGCCAAACCTGACCACCCTTCTCTCTCTGAAGCCCTGGCGATTAACCTGCATGTCTTCAAGAAAAACCATTTGCTCCAGGGTCAGAAGGAGAAAAACAAAAACAAACAAAAAAAAACACCTGTGTGTTTTTCTAAGCAAGAGAGGGAGAGGCAGAGAGAATTCATGAAGAACAGAGAACATATGAGGGCATTTCTCACTGCCACCATGTGAAGTCATAAATTGTTCTGTGAGCACACACACACACACACACACATACACACACAAGCTCTCTGCTTACTGACAATCCGTTTGACCAATCATGACTCACGGGGGAGATGCCTGTCACCACGGCGACGGGCAGCAGGGCCCACCAGGGCACTTTTTGCACGGCTCAGTCCGTCAACGTATAGACAGCCTGCCATTACTGGATGAGACTGTGGATTTACTTTTCTCTCCGAATCTGACTCCTTTCATTTCACTCAACAGGTTTCCCAGCTGCCTCCGCCGCTTCCCTGGCGGCTTCCCCTCTTCCGAGTCGTGTTAGTGTAAACACTCTAACAGATCGAGAAGAGACGTTTACTAGCAATAAATATTCACAGCGCGAGGTTTTGTCGCAAGAGTTCATTCATCATTTCCCTTTAAGTCCAGTAAATTATCTGCAGTTTCCTGATTATGTAACGGGGCCTTTCTGCCCAAAAATGCTTCAAATGGAAAAAAAAGAACTTCGGTGGCCTGGAGTTCTATGAATAAGTTTGGTAAGGATTTTATTGCCATTATAGCGTTTTTCCAACTAAGAGAGAGAGGGGAAAAAAAGTGTCAGCAGCTTTGCCTCCATTTCCCTCATGTATAATTTATAAGAAGTGAACCCACTATAACCTTATTCCTTTTAATCAGGTGCGCTGCCCTCGCTAATGTTGGACCTCTGGTCTGCATCAGTAGCAATTTATCCGAATATAGACTCTGAATTGGTATAGACGACCGTACAATTAGACATGCCCTCATGTTCTTTTTAAAACATTCGAGGAAGAGAAGAAAAATAATGATGCATTTCTAAATTGTCGAAACATTTACACCATCTGTGCAGGACCTTGACATGGAACACTGAAATACACCGAAGCTGAGGATGTACATAGTTTATCAAGAACGCAATTGGAAGAAGAAACACTCGCAAGAAGCTTCCATTTGAACACATCTATTCAGCGATGCTTTAAACCAGCTTCGTCTTTGGAGCCTCACATAATAAAAGCAAAAGCTTCAGGAAGAATTTCTATCAGGAGTGTTTTTTTTTTTTTTTTGGGTTGTTTTTTTTTTTGGACAGATTTAATAAAGTCAAAAACTGAGTTCAATCTCGAATAAAGCAAAACAACCAAGTTACGTTTAATGATTCGATCCCGGGAAACTTTAGCAAATGTTTATGGTCAGCAATTTTCCAGAGTGTTAAAGGTTTACACAAAGCAAAAACTAAGTTATGCTGAGCATCTGGGAGCTAAAGACCTACATATAAACAAAGATTAGACTCAAGCTAACCTCCTCAGCTTTTACAGGGAGTTTAAAGACTGTTTGTATGGAAAATAGCTCTACCTTGAAGGTTAATCATTTTCTTTTAAGTCTACAAAAGAAGATAACACCAAGAAGTCAGCTGGCGATGGGCAGATTTCAGCTTCACCGAGTCAAAAACTCTAA